>NW_028277098.1:7878787-8181818 GCF_059951505.1 Python bivittatus
GTGACTGCCAAGAATATCTGTGGACAAATTCCAACCTGATCAAGGATGGATTGAAAAACAAAAATCAGGTGATGAAATTTCCACAATATGCCACTATCAAAAAACACATCTTGTTTTACCTTGACACTATGAATCAAACCTTGGAAACAAACTTGATATTTAATAAGCATAGATCTAGCTGAGCTGTGCCTCTGTGAACTGGGCTGAATCATAGCTAGGCTGAACTACAATTATAGTTAAATTCATATAAACTACCAGAATGTACTGGCCTATTAGCTGGACAACAGCAATAATCCAGACTCCTAAATCAGAGTCTACATTTAACCTGCTAATAATTTGGGTTGATGTTGCTCTCACCTGCTTTCTTTTGTATCAAGAAAACTCTGACGTCTGAGCAGCAGTTATCCATCACTATTAAGCTACAGCTTCATGTGATGAATTTCCTTTTTAAGATGAAAATTATAACTCCAATTGGTAATGTAAAACTAGGTTTAATATGGCAGTTTCGGCTGAAGCTTCCTTGAGCACATTAGTAGACTAATGTACCTTCCTGTTGGTGGGATGTGAGCAATAATATATTGGCTTGCAAGGTAGCCTTTTGATTAGAGATAGTCGTTTTCACAGAATAGTATTTGCATGCTTGGGATAAAACTGGGCTTTGTAGCGTATTGACCAAAACATGCCAGAAATGACTGGTATTGTGTTCTTATGATGATCAAATAATGCTGGGTATGAGTTGAATATAATTAGGGCTGATAACCTAGTCTATTGTTTCTTGAACTTATTAAAAAACATTATATGGAAGCCTCAGCTGACGAAGGGCATGATGGGTGACAAAAGTAAATATTCACGGTGTATGGAAGATGATAACTTTGAATATAAGAGGACTATATGTAAAGAGTATGAATTAATGAATTAAAAGATAGAAAACTATCTTGTTCATTTGTGAAACTAAGAGAAAGATGAAGGATGTAATAGAAAGTAGTCTGATTTTGTGGGGTGGAAATGATGAATGCATGCATGAAGTGAAGGTGTAGGTTTAATTATAAATGAAAGGGCTAACATATGTTAGAAGATACAGATTTGTAAGATCTAGATTGTTGTAGGTGCATATGAAAGTAGAAATCCATAGGTTAGTAATATTTAACATTATATGATGTCTTTGTATAGCTACTCAATGAAACTGTGGGCAAAGAACAAAAGATAAAAACCACACAGAATAATAAAATCAGTTAAAAAAAAACCAGTTGAGGCTCCCATAAAAATCTCCCTCACCACATAACAAATGTATACACATGCAAGTCTCCTAACATCCTGGTCCCAAAACCTGGAGGAACAGCCAGGTCTTCAAGGCCTTCTGGAAGGCCAACAGGGTCAGGGCTATCTGAATCTTGGGGGGAACCCAGAGAATACCTACCCTCCCATATCAGGTGGTAAAACTACTGGTGATAAGTGGTCCTGCAAGTTACATGGCTGCTTGCCATGTAGAGCTTTAAAGGTGACAACCAACACCTTGAATTTCACCCAGAAATGTACTGGGAGTGCAGCCCACATAGCAGTAATGTTATATGGGCATACCTTGGTACACCAAGTATTGCATGTCCTGCCATGTTCTGGGCAGCTGAAACTTCCATATCCTTTTCATGGGTAACACTATGTATAGGACATTGCAATAATCCAGGAAGTGACTAAGGTGTGAATGGCTGTGAGCAGTGCCTCCCCATCTAGGAATTGGTACAACTAGCTCACAGGTTGTATTTGTGTAAAACCTCCATGGCCATGGCTGTTACCTGGTCTTCAAGCAGCAGCCAGAAGTCCCAAATTGCACACCAACTCTGCCTGGGGGAGTATTACCCTATCCAGAATTAACAATGCTAGATATGGGAGGCCCTACAACCCTTAGCCATTTACTCTTGTCAGGTTGAGCTGAAGCTTATAAGATCCACACAGCCTCCAGGCACTGAGAAAGCACTTGGCAGCATTGCTTGAATGGCCGGGGGCAGAGGTGTATAACTGGGTTTCCTCAGCATATTGATGGTACTTAACCATCTTCCAATGAATGACTTTGTCCAGTGGTTTCATCTAGATGCTAAATAGAATGGGGAGAGAGTAGAGTGCTGTGGCATCCCACAAAGCAGAGAACTAGGGCTGGATCTGTCCTCCACAAGACTGACTGGAAGTAGTCATAGTGGAAGTTCCATGCCCCCACTCCCAAAGCTCCTCAGCCAGTTCAGAAGGATATCATGATGGTATGGAAAGTCACCAAAAGATCATGGGAGATGAGGATGGATGCACTTGTTCTGTCTTGAGCTCACCAGAGGTCATTACAAGGTCATTACAAGTACAATGAATGCTACCTTAGTACATTAACCTGGCCTAAACCCAACTGAAATGGGTCCACATAATCAGGCAGACTCATTCAGGCAAATCCAATGACTCAGCCTCCTTCTAGCATATCACATCAAGCTCCCAAAGCAATGGTCCTTGCATGGTATACTGTCACATCCCCCCAGGGACCTGGGAGGCATACCTTCAGGAACTCTACATGGACACTTCTGTTGAAAGTGGACACCCTAGTCAAACTATAGAAAATCTGCCAATGTAGGCACCACTGACAGTGACAGAGATCAAGAACCTTGTTGCTCAACTGAGATCAGGGAAGGCCCCAGGAGAAGACCTAATCCCTCCAGAGGCCATTAAAAACAACTTGAACTTCTGGACCCCCACTGTGGCCTCACTCTTTACCTGCATCAACACCTATGGCTGAGTCCCCAAGGACTGGGGGCTTGCAATCATTGTCCCTATATATAAAAAGGGGGAAAAGGATGATCCTGCTAATTATAGAGTGATGAACCTCCTCAACATAATCAGCAAACTCCATGCAAGACACCTACGATGGAAATTCCAGATCTGGCTGGAACAAGAAAACATGCTTGCAGAGGAGCAAGCTGGCTTTAGGGAAGGCTGATCCACCATTGGTCAGTGCCTAGTATTCCATCATCTCATTGAAAATACTCCTCCTGCAATACAACCTCCCTTTATGTCACTTTCATAGACTTCAAAGCAGCATTTGATTCCATATCCCGAGCTAAATTGTGGGAAGAACTGGAGGCCTCCTCAATTGACCAACATCTACTTCATTTAATGCATATGCTACATAAAGGGACCTCATTCAAAGTAAGATGTAACCCCCAGGGCCAACTTACCAGTGTCATTGAAACTGAGAAAGGCATCAAGCAAGGCATGGCCCCACTTTTGTTCAATATCTATATCAACTCCATGGTGGGCCATCTCCACAAGGCAAACTTTCACTCCCCCAAACTTGCTGGAAGACACATCTTTGTTCTACTCTATGCAGACGATGCAGCAATACTTTCAAGAACACTTATTGGCCTTAAAAAAGCACTGAGAGCACTAACACAGCACTGCAAGGAAGATCAGCTAGAACTCAATTATCAGAAAACTAAAATCATGGCATTTGCCAGAAGGCCCAAGAGCCACTCCTGGAGCACAGATGGCCACAAGATTGAGCATGTCTCCTGTTTCAAACACCTGGGGGTAGTGTTTCATTCTGCCAGCAGTAGAAAAGCCCACAGGGACTACGTTGCTGAAAATGCACAGAGGAGCTCATCTGACCTTCCTTAAATTCTGTAAGACAAGAAGTGGCCACTATATACCTGCAGCACTCAAATTATTTGAAGCCAAGACAATAGCACAATTTCTTTATGGTGCCCAGCTGGGCCCCTTATCCAATTTTGCACCATTAGAATTTATACAAAACAAATTTCTAAGATCAGCCCTTCAAGTCCCAAATGTGTCTCTAATGGCACCCTGTGATTAGAGACAGGCCTCATGTCTCTGGAGGCTAGAGTGTGAGTGACCATACTCAACTATTGGCTCAGACTCTCCTTTTTTTCCCCTTGGCCTTGCCCCATTCATTATGAGTGATGATTCTCAATCCATGTGGAAACAGGCAGTGGCAACTAAAATTTCATCTTTGGACTTCTCTCCAGGTCTTCTACTCAGCATGGGATAAGATCAGGCCAAAGCACTCATTAAACACCCCTACCCTTAACCCTCCTTTTAGATTCTTTTAGACTCTTGGTTTAATACATTTTTAATATCCTCCAGCTTTTCATAATTGTTTTTTTAGGCTCTGATGTATCTTCTATGCTTTTTAATTGACTGTATCCCACCCTTTTTATGCTCATATATGATTGTAATAAAGATTTGATTTGAGTGATTTTATATGACAGATGCTTAAAACAATCTTCACAACAACCCTTCCAATGTTCCTCCAGCACCTCTTTACCAGGAGAGACTTAGCCACCTGATACAGGGTTGCCAGGTGGCCATCTGTGGACATAAAAAGAGCAGAGAAGTATGTATGTTTCAGTGCCCCTATAGACAAAGGTAATCCTTAAGAAAGGCCCTGTTGGACTCACTCTTCATTTCCTCCAGCTGCACTTTAGGCATACACTAGGCAGATAGTAAAAGAACTAGGGCAACTTTTAGTTAGAATTGCACAAATTCTGAATGAATGCCATTTAGGGAAAACATTTATTCTATTATGTGATGTGAGTGGATGGGTGGGAATGAGACAAGTATGGAGAAAATGACTGGGCCATGCAGAGACCCAAAATGAATGAGAATGGTGATTGTTTAATGAATCTCTGTTTAGAAACAGTTTTGAATATATGATTCATAAGTGGTTTATAATCATGCCTACACATGGAAAAAGAATAACTCTGAAAGCATTGGTTTTATTATTTATGATGAAAAATTGAGAAAATTAATTAATGAAGGCTACAAGGATAGTAAGAGCTTCTGAATGTGAGACAGACCATTTCTTAATGTAAAAACAAACCTTGGGAAAAACAGACATGAACAAGAAGAAAAGAAGAAAAAGGAGCAAGAGTGAAAGTTGAATGACTGAGAAATAAAAAAAGCATGAGTGCTGTATGAAAATGTAGAAGAAGGTAGATTAATCTTCCAACAGAATGAGTAGACAGTGAATGTAACAAAATGTTACTTGAAATGGAATTGAAAATAATTGCGTCACAAAAGTGCCACAAAACTAGGTGGCATTATGGTAAAGGGAAAAATGAATAAAGATGCTTGGTGGAATGATAAATCATATGAGGAAAAGAAGTATGTAAGATAATGTTTCCCACAATGAAGATGAGAGAAAGATACTGAATAGGGAAAAAATGTCTCTCTTTGTTTCTCTATGTATGTCGAGAAAAAGTTCGTTCCAAAGAAGGTAGTCAAAGAGAGTTAGGAATGGTTAAAATAAAGAGGCCGAGAAAATGCATAGCATGTTGATGAAATAAAAAGTTGTTTAGGAAGTGGGTGAGAAGGACTAAACAAGGACCCTTGAGAAGAGTCAGTGGAATTAAGAATAAAAGTGAAGAAATCATGTGGGGTGAAATTTAAGTGAGGGAACACTGGAACTGACAATGTTCTCCTTTTTATAGCAATTGTTACATGTTCATAACATGGCTGGAGGAGGTTTAATGAGGTACCAGGCTAGAAACCAGAAGACTGTGAGTTCGATTCCTGCTGAAAGCCAGCTAGACATGAAAGCCAGCTGGGTGGCTTTGGACCAGTCACTCTCTGTAAGCCCAACCCATCTTACAGGGTGGATGTTGTGGGAAAAATAGGAGGAGGAAGGAGTATTAGGTATGTTCACTGCCTTGAGTTATTTATAAAAAAAACAATAAAGGCTGGATAAAAAAAGTACTACTACTATAATTGTCAGCAAAACAAAACCTATTGTTACATAATAGCTTTCATTTAAAATCAGACTGTGTGTTACGAGAAATTTCTGCTCAACTTTCCACTAGAAAAGGTAGTTGGGTTGCTCTTTCAGACAGGATGGCCTATTTCCATGATCTAGGGCAGGGCTGGGCAGAGGGCAGAATGGATTTTCATTTTTATGTTTCTGGGTAATTTGTTGCAGATCAGCAAGGATTTCTGACTTCCTGATTAACAAAATTACAACACTCCTGCTCTACCCCACGTTATACCAGTGAAATAAAAACAATATGGAGTGGATTTTTGTGGAAACAAATCCCCGGGTTCAGAGTTCCCAGTTCTTTTTGAGTGTTAGTTCCAGCTTAACTAGCAGAAGCAAAATCATTGCTGACCGACTTAGCGACCGCAGCAGCACCAGCTTCTAAGGTTGGCTGTTTTCCAGACACCACCTCTCTTTACCCCATTTTGAGTGGGAAGCAGTAGGAACAGCAATTTGGAGTCGTCTTCTTATAGAAATTCTTGGAATTGGAAAGGGAATCAGAAGGATAGAAGAGAACTCTGAATGCACAGTTAAAATGGATGATAGTAGCCCAACTAAATTTAAAAACTCTGGGGAATGTTCTGAAGTACATGAAGAAATGCCACTCATTTTGAGTGGTACATATGCAGATTCTGTTCACATTAACAACTGGCACATTTACTGGGGAGAGGGGCAAAATATAAGCAATAGACTTATGTTGGAACTTTATGGAATTAACATGGGTTTCCTTTTCCACTGTTTTGCTACCTGGTCTTTTTGCTTCTGCATTTTGATAGAGAAAGAAAGAGGATATTCTGTGTTTTTTCTTTTCTAGTAGACATTCATTCCTGTTGGAAGAAGGTTCCTTTCACCAGGATATTTTTGTTGGTCTTGGACTAACATCCTTTTCTAGGATTATACAGAGGACCAGTAGGACTTTGTCTGAACATCTCAGAAAAACAGCTTCAAAGCTTAATTTGGGGATTAAAAAATATAGTTTAGACCCTCTGAGAAATTGTGAGCAACTCAGAGAGGGATAACAACAACAGCAACAATCTGATCAGGTTTGCACAGAAAAAAGGCTTTTCCTCATTGGAGCCTTTAGCTGCTTATCTGTTGTGGATAAACCAGCTGGAAATCAAGCTGGCTTAAGAAATCCCTTCTGGATTTCATCACCTTTCTGAACTTTGGTCATGATGAAGACTTGATGTTTTGTCAGACTCTGTTTAACACAGGCCATGATTGGTGGATTCTCCTGGGTCTTTACCTCTCTTGGAACTGTAAAAAACAAAAAGAAAGGAAAAAACACTGTTTCCCCATTTTTTCTGTGACTTAGGCTAGAAGGGGAAACTGGCAGAAATCTTATCAATTTCACCTGGTTAAAAACTAAACAAATCAAAGATAGGTTATCCTTTCACTGTTATATGTAGTGAACCATCAATGAACTTGTAGAATTTTTTTCCACATCATTCCACAGGTGAACTTGTTAAAAAAATGGCAGTAGAGGGCAGCCACAAGTGATCAGAGGGGAAGGGAGGTTCCCACAGTAATGGGCTGGAATAGAAAGGTTTAACTTACAAAGCATGCACATCAGGAGGCATGGTTCAGGTTGTCTCAAGATGAGAAGCATGATTTTGACACAGAGCCAAAAAATGGGGTGGGTGTTGCATTAGTTGGTGGGGAGTGGGGTGAGGTTTACATCATGAATTCCTGACCTCCAGAAAAAGGGGGTGCCTCACGCTCATCCTGGGATAAATAGATTTGCCCAATGTGTGGGGGAGTAGTCTCAAAACCTGCCCAGGATTTTGCCCTTCATTTTGTCCACTGAGTTTGAGAACCAGTGCTGAAGTGCAGATTAAAATGTAACCATTCCAAGGTGTATTTATTTCTTGAGTAACCATGTGATCGTTTGTTTTATTCATGGGGGAGGTTTCCACAAGTGTATATTTTAAGGGGCTGCAGTATTGCAGAGTTTGCGAACCCCTGGCTTAACTGAATCCATGCCTGCTCAGAGAGGTGGAAACAAAAACAGACCAGGTACCAGGGATTAAATTACACTTTTCACAAGGACTATAACGGGGGATGGAAAATTTCAGAGGAAGAATGTTTCAACTTCTGTGGGTTATGGATAATAAAACTTATAAGAAGGTAATCATGAGACTGAATTAGTAGAGAGAGGCTTTTTCCAAGTGAAGCAAACCCAGTCTTCCTAAGTATGCTCCTTAACATCTGCACCAAAACATATCCCGTCTTCTCTTCCACTCTCTTATACGCACACAGCATCTTCCCTGCCCTTTAATTCTTTGTTTTATTGGGCAGTGATGGGAAGAGCAGTAGGGCAGAAGAGCAAAGAAAAAGGAAGACCTGTCCCTGCATCTTCTCCCCTTGCTTGTTCAAGCATCTTAATAAGCTGCTTTGGAATGTGTCCATGCAAAGGTATTTTCCTCCAAGTGCTGCAGAACGTGATGCCTGTTCTAAACTTACTGCAAATAACAATGGGTATATGACTCACAACAGTTATTTGGATCTGCATTTCAAAAACAGTGTATCATCAAGTACTCTGAACAAGCAACGTGCAAAGCATAACATCTACCAAAAATAAATAAAGGTTTTACATATTTCTAGTTACGATAGTTTCAGACTCAGACAGTGTGGCCATTATCTTATCGATCTCAGAATTGTTCATTACTTATATAATTTCAGTGTATTTGTGAATTATCTTAAAACTTGTAGGTGGAAGGCTTTTCATTCAAACTGCAAATCTAGGAGTAGTAAAAAGCATGTTTGGTATTGAAGGAAAATGCACCAAATCTTGTCCAGTGCTGAACTCTTACACTTTTGAGTCTCATCCATTCTCTGTCCCAGGCAATGGCTGGATTCTTTTTGGTAGCACTAATTGGCTATCAGCTCTTAGACACATTTAGTGCTAGCAGTAGTTGTCAAGAGGGACAACTTGCCAGTTCAAAGCATATAATAAAAAGCATTATGAGTCACCTGAAATTTTATTTATTTCCCTATCTCCCCATTTCCTCTCCATCTATGCATTTAAAATAGTTTCTAATCTATGAAGCTACTGAATATATGAAGCCATCTTGTACTGAATCAAATATCAGACTAATGCATCTCACCTGGTTATTTTCTGCCCTTTCCCCATTTCACTCCTGCCTGTTTGCAGGTTTGGCATAATTTAGAGCTGCTAATCTCCCCTGATATTACTCACTTCCTCCAAGCCCTGCCAGGTGGAACTCTTTGTTTTTTCTCAAACCTTGGTGCCAGCAGCTGTATAGCCATAATGAAGACTTTCTGGAAATGCCAAAGGCCAGATGAAAATAAGCAGAGTCTCCAAGATATTTCTGCTTCCCTAGCTTAAGCTGAAAGATGCAGCAGCTTTACAGGGTCTCTGGTGGGACATTTTCCAGGTGTGGTGCTTGAAATGTTTTAAATCAGGGATGGGGAACATGATGGGACTAATTACCAAGCTCCATGCTAGTGACATTATCCAGCTCCTAGGAAAGAGCCACTTCTGAATGCCAGAAGTAATGGCTTTATCTTGGGAGCTGCCCAGAAAAGAAGGTGCAAACAGTCCAAATAGATTTCCCTGTGCTTTCGTTGGTGCACCTGCTAGGAATAGCAGTGGCCTGTTCAGTTATCTTACAGACAGAGAAAAGTGTGGCTTGGTCATGCTGGAGCACCTACAAGGACGACTGTCACTGCATTCTATTGCCGTATGCCTTCTCCCACAAAGAGAACCGCAGGGTGGCGCAAATAGAACCTTGCTTACTGCCATTGCAAATGAAATGTCTACAAGGGTAGCTTTTGCCACTAATTATGGAAAGGGGAAGGACCTCATTCAAGGCCCTGTGACCCTGATGGACCAGCTTATCAGATCAAATGAGGCCCATGGCCCAGAAATTCCCTGTCATTGCTTTAACTGAAGATACTGGGGAATGAACCTGGATCTCTCTGCATTCAGAACTTGTATTTTATCGGTGAGCTCTCCTTCTACTGACCAGCCAATAGGAAGCTTGTGGTTTCTAATCAAGAATTTTCAGCACACTTTTAAAATTGGCATGATAGCTAAGTGTAGTTGAAACCAATTTCAAAGTAATTTTTCTTTATGTCCATGTCCACGTTCATGTCCATTCTCATTTTTATTGTTCCTGTGCTCTGCAAGTTCATAATCAGTGTCTCTTGTTCCTTTTTTTCACCCCCTCTTTGGCATTTTGTGCTGTAATGGCCTGTGCTTTTCATCATCCACCCATCAAATCTCTCTTTTTCTCTTCCCCATTTCCTCTCAAAGGCCACTGCTCCAAAAATGCCTGTTCTAGGTCACTGTAGCCTTTTCTGTCTGATGTTATTTTGGTTCCTTTACCATTCCTGTATTTTTGTTTTCATATTATTAAGAAATCCATTATTTTTGGCATGATTTTTCTCAGAATGTTAATGACAGAATTCATGAAGCAGATAGCCTTCCCTAACCTTAGAGCTCTCCAAACGTATAGATCTCAACTCCTAGAATTCTCAGCATGCTGGTTGGGGAATTTTGGGAATTCCAAAATTCAAAATCCACAGTGGAATCAAAAGCTTACCCTTCTATTTAGAGCATGCTGGATGGGAAAGTTGTATTTGAAGGAGGTGGCCTCATAAAAATGGAAGGGATTTATAGGTAATAACCTGCACTCTGACTGTAGCCAGCAGGTCCTGCAGAATTGGTGGGATTCTGCTAAACCAGCTCTGACCCATCAGCAGGTGGACCACTGTATTTTGAACCAATTGAGGTTTCTGAGTAGTATTCAAAGGGAACTCCAAGTGAAGTGCATTTACAGGAAGCTAGCTGTAAGGTGACGAAGGCTATTGTCAGATTCTCGGTATCTCCTAAAACTGAAATTGATTATTTTCCCAAAACATTTCTCACAGTTTCTTTAGCAAGGTTTATTGAAAGGGATGAGGTTACAATACAAGAATTCTGTAACCTATTTCCCATTTAAACCCAAAATATCACCATAATACATTAGGGAGCAGCTTTCTTCAATTTGCTTTTAACTCCCTTTTAATGAACTGGTAAACTGGTGGGATTCTCTGATAATGAAGGATCTTACAGAGGGTTGTTTATATAACTGTCTCTTAAATGTTTATCAGTCTGGAAACTAATCTTTATAATTACAGTACCCTGTCTCTTTTTATGTCATCTACAATTCTTCAAATCCTTAACCAAATTGTTTATAAAAATGTTGAACCACACAAAGCCTTGTAATGCTATCATTTTTTCCACTTGGATCAGCAGAAAACATAAATCAGTTGTTTTATCATCAGTTGTATCTGATGAAGTGACTTGTGTAACTCAGAAAAGCTTAAGCCTATTAATAATCTGAGAAGGTGCTACCAGACTCTTCCTGATTTTTGGCTACCATAGACTAAAACAGCTCTCCTTGTACATTGCTCTAATGAATCTCAAAAGGTGGTAATTGGTGAGAGTATGTAGGCACATGTTGTCATTTGCACACACACATACATGTGGATACCGTTACATTGGTTTCTCTTGTGGTTGATAATTACATTCTTCCACTGATTGTTGATTCTGAAGCATTTTTGAAACAGATTAGTGTCAAGCTACATGCCAAAGAATGCTCAAACTATCACACAATTGCACTCATTTCACATGCTAGCAAGGTTATGCTCAAAATCCTACAAGCTAGGCTTCAGCAGTACGTGAACCGAGAACTACCAGATGTACAATCTGGATTTTGAAGAGGCAGAGGAACTAGAGATCAAATTGCCAACATTCACTGGATCATGGAGAAAGCACGAGAGTTCCAGAAAAACATCTACTTCTGCTTCATTGACTATGCAAAAGCCTTCGATTGTGTGGATCACAACAAACTGTGGCAAATTCTCAAAGAGATGGGGGTACCAGACCATCTTACCTGTCTCCTGAGAAATCTGTATGTGGGCCAAGAAGCAACAGTTAGAACCAGTCATGGAACAACCAATTGGTTCAAAATAGGGAAAGGAGTACGACAAGGCTATATACTGTCACCCTGCTTATTTAACCTACAGTATATGCAGAGTACATCATGAGAAATGCCAGGCTGGACGAACCACAAGCCTGAATTAAGATTGCAGGGAGAAACATCAACAACCTCAGATATGCAGATGATATCACCCTAATGGCAGAAAGTGAAGAAGAACTAGAGCCTCTTGATGAGGGTGAAAGAGGAGAGTGTGAAAGCTGGCTTGAAACTCAACATTAAAAAAACTAAGGTCATGGCATCTGGACCCATCAATTCCTGGCAAATAGAAGGGGTAGAAATGGAAGCAGTAACAGACTTCATTTATTTGGGCTCCAAGATCACTGCAGATGGAGACTGCAGCCATGAAATTAAAAGATGCTTGGTCCTTGGGAGGAAAGCTATGGCAAACCTAGATAGCATATTAAAAAGCAGAGACGTCACCTTGCCGACAAAGATCCGCATAGTCAAAGCTATGGTTTTTCCAGTAGTAATGTATGGCTGTGAGAGCTGGACCATAAAGAAGGCTGAGCACCGAAGAATTGATGCCTTTGAACTGTGGTGCTGGAGAAGACTCTTGAGAGTCCCCTGGACTGCTAGGAGGTCAAACCAGTCAATCTTAAAGGAAATCAACCCTGATTGCTCATTGGAAGGATTGATAATGAAGCTCAAGCTCAGATACTTTGGTCACCTAATGTGAAGAGAGGACTCTTTGGAAAAGACCCTGATGCTGGGAAAGATTGAAGGCAAAAGGAGAAGAGGACGGCAGAGGATGAGATGGTTAGATAGCATTACTGAAGCAATGAGCATGAAACTGAGCAAACTCAGGGAGGCAGTGAAGGACAGGAAGGCCTGGCGCAATATGGTTCATGGGGTCACAAAGAGTTGGACATGACTTAACGACTGAACAACAACAACACATGCTGTGCAGGATGATCGCAAACTTGTAGCTCACTATCAAAGGAGATGTGTGATAAGACTTCCCAGCATACTTTCCCCCTAAGAAGAAGCCAGTGCAATGGAGTGGGGAGGGAAACTCTACATGTCATCTTTTATTAGATATTGACACGGAAGGGATTGCTGTTGCTCTTATTGGCAGCCAGGCTCACAACAGCCAATTTGGCTTCCATTTACAACATATTGATAGCATTGAATCAGAAAAAGTATTTAGTGTTTACTGCTGTGCTTTTCTTACTGATGGATGAACTCCTCTCAGTCTTTTTGGAAACAGGCCATGACTTTGCTACCCACACGTTCCAAAAGGATCCTTTACTTCTGACTTGCAATTCAAATTGCATTGTAATTGACCTGCCATACTGCTTACATTGTACCATACTGCCTTAAATACTTTGAGAGAAATAATGTTTGATTCATAATCCATCCAAGCATTATGATTCATATTCTAAGCCTGGTAACTGCAAATTTTAATGACATCACTAACCTTTTCTTTTTATTTTCTTAATTTGTATACTAGCCATTTCCCTGGTTTATTTGCAAATACTTTTTTTTTTTTTTTTGATTTACATAGTTCATTTTTATTGCCATTTCTCTTACTGTTAACATTGATAACTGTTGTTGTGAAAGTTTTTATCTCATCCAGAATAGCCTGTGTTTTCTCTTGGCTCTTCTTTTTGAGTTCAGTATTATGTTATATAAAATAACCTCTAATAATAATAACCTTGCATCCCAAACTATTCTTAAATCAGTGCCTTTATTTAAATTTTTTTTTAAAAAAAATGCTCTAGCATTTTCAATTCCTTTATTTTATTTGTAGTTTACAACATGAGTAGTAACATGATTTTCTACCAACCAGTGCTGAATTCTAGTAATGTTTGACAAGAGTCAAACTGTCTCTGTGAATGCAATTGCCAACAGTTGATCTCACAAAACAATTGAAGCAGGAATTTAGGCAGTAATCATAGACATGCTTATTTTGGAATAAGCCTCACTGAATTCAGGGATTTACTTCTGAGTAGACATAAGCAGGAATGGGCTGTGAATAACACTATACCAAATTAATATCTGCTACATCATACCAACAATCTTAAAAACTGGCAAAAATCCAACAATAATTAAAGAAAACTTGCCAAAACAACAAACTCCAGAAAACCTACTAGGAAATAAAAAGTGTCCCATTAACTTAACTTCCAAAATTAACTTCCACAAAAATGGATCATAAGTGGAATATGCACTACTAGTGTGATGGGGCAAACTGATAATATAATTTTATTCAGTATTTGCTGTCACATGAGGTCCAGGGCAGACACAGTCTACACTAGAGACCCTTTCATATGCAAAGGACCTCATAAAGCACAATATCCACTATGTTTAATGCACATACTAATACAAAATGTCATAAATTCAGGAGTAGGAAGTACTGGAAAGGAGGCTTGATATTGATGACTTGTAACAATGTGATTGGATAGTCTTTGCCACATTGTAGGTTTTTTTTTAATCCAATATAAATCCAATAGCAAGTTTAAAAAGTAAATTATTATGTTTGAGCTTCTCTTCTTTTAGTTCTTTAGAATGGAAATATTTTTTAAAAAATCATTCCTGATTATTAATTGCCCCATCAAGGGCAACAACCTCCATGTTTACGCTGTTCCTCACCCATCCATACAACAAATAATAATAATTTTTAAAAAATCTTCCAAATACTGATGACCTATTCAGATTTAACTTCTGCTAGTTTTTCCAATCTAGTCTTTTACTACTTGTTAACTTGGAGAGGCTCTAGAGATTTTCAGTACAGACCTCACAGAAAAGTACAACTGAGTATCAGTTATCTACAGACCTATGCATGTTCCTTTCCAGTGGCTTCATATAAATGTTAAATAATTTGGGAGATAGGTTGCAACCCTTATGGAGTAGCCCAGGTCAATTCTCAAGAGCCAAAACAAAATTGTCCTAATGCCACATTCCGATAGTCCCCAAAGGCAGGAGTTTCTGTTGTTCTATAAAACTGTGTTTCCCTGAGTCTTCTGATAATTTTCATTTTGCCCATAGGTGGTACCATTTGAGCCAAAAAAAGGACTAGTAGGTGGATAGTTAAAATGACTATATGTACATTGGAGAAGGGCAATCTAGAAATCAACCACACTTGGCTTTTAGATTGTATGAGCCAGTTTCCACTATGCATTTAAAGGTTGCGTGTACTTTTCTTTTAAAGGGTATTTTCTTGTTGTAGAAATTTAAGGAAGAATGTAGTTATTGAATTATTTGCCTGTCTATCAATTGACTTTTTTTCCCAAATTCAGTTGGCATAGTATAGTCTCTCTGTCATAGTACCATAAGCACCCCAAAATACCTGCTTTCAAATATATATTATTACATAGTGATACAAACAGAGCAAAACGGAAAAATGCTACGTATCCCTCCTCCCTCTCTAGGATTACATCACATAGTTCCTTTCTATCCCATATTCAACCCTTTTAATCAGCAAATCCAGAAATCACCATTTCATTTTCTTCCATTTTCAGCAAAAGGTTGATAAAAGGTTTCCAGTCTTTTATAAAAGTACTTGTTCTTTTATTCCTGATCAAACAGGTCAACTTTGCCATTTCTGAAAATTCTGCCATCTTCACAATCCATTCCTCTGTTGTGGGTATTTCAGTATTTCTCCAATGTTGTGCATATAATGGTCTTGCCGCAGTTACCATATACTGATTTTTTACAGAATTGTGGGTTTTCCTTGGAAATCAGGATATAACTTGCCAAGAACTGCTAACTGAACTCTTTAAGCTGTTTTGAAATTTAGTTGTTTATAAAACAGCAATTCAGCTTTCCCTAAGCTGACCAACCTCTGTTCTGTGAGGGAAAGCTACCAATTTTCTTATTAAGCCATTGTGAAAAGCAAATGTATTCATTGAAATTCATTGTATAGCAGATGGATACCGGAAATTGATCGATACAATGAAGTGTAACTTTTATCAAGAAATCAAATTAAAGTTGTCCAAATGAAAAGAGAAATGGGAAACATTTCTGAATCAAGAGACCAAAGTAAGGATCCATTAGGAAGAGGCACAAGAGGCTTAGGGAGTAACAAAAAAAACTTTAAAAATATATTTTTTAAAATCATAAAAACCAAATCTTTAAACAAATCAGTTGTTAAAGTAAAAAGTTACCACCATTAGCTATAAATATGTTTATATCTCCAGGTAATATATTTTATTGTCCACAAATCAGCAGAATTTCTAGCTTTCTTATAAAGCCTTTAAATATAAAACAATTCTGTTTGTTTGTTTGTTTGTTAATATAATGAAAGCAGGGAGTTGCTAGGTGAGACTTCCACGGCACAGAATTCCAGAGAATGGAAATGGGCTAAATGCCTAAAGCCATCCTGCTCCGGTTTGAAACTGAGCTAGTGTTCTAAAAATAGGAGGCAAAACTAGATTCCACATCCCAAGATAAGGGGATGAATTTATGGGAGAAAGTGCTTTCTTGAGCATAATTGTAAGTGGCACCAAAAGAGGAATAGCAAGAGGACATACAGTATGAAAATGGAGAGCTGTTGACTTATCTAAGTTAGCCAAGAAAAATAGTTTTTTGAGTTCTGTAAATGAAGACATATTTGATAGAAAATAGTATCAAGTAAAAATAAAGTCTGAGTTGAGCTTGATCACCCATGACTTAAAGGTCACCACCATATAGTTCTTTTGGCAATAATATGGAAGTGGTTTTTCACTCACTTCTTCAAGGATGTTATTTGGTTTTCAGTCTAATATGTTATCTACTGAATATTGTCAGATTGGATGACTAAAAGCTCATGGGGTGCATAATTCTTACAGATAGATAGATAGATAGATAGATAGATAGATAGATAGATAGATAGAAAGAAAGAAAGAAAGAAAGAAAGAAAGAAAGAAAGAAAGAAAGAAAGAAAGATACACACACACTCTCTCACACACACACAGAAAGAGAAGTTCCTTTATGACAACACAGTCTTTTATTCCAAGTTCTTTGGAAAAACAAATCATTTTACAGTGCTTGGATTCTATTCTGGCAAGGGCAGATCTCTCAGTCAGCCAAGATGTCGAAGCAGTTCAGCCAGTTAGAAGTATTTTATTTTAGCAGTGGAATAAATGAATTCTCCTTTGAACAAATATTTCCCAGCAATACAACTGCTCAGACCATTAGATCTATTTTAGAGGTTATATCCTAGAGTTGAAATGAATTATCTCTTTCCCACCTCCCAACACACCCACACACACCCACAGAGAGAGAAAGAGAGAGAGGTACACATAGAGACATACAGTACATCCATACACATTTAATTTGGACACCAAACTTATTTATTTGGTATGGTTGGCTAAATGAATGAATAAATTACCAAACCTATGCAAGAATATTAATAGAAAAGATAATTTACGTATTTCAGCTCTGCCATATTCTATAACATGCAGCTCAACTCTAAGCAATGATACAGAAGTCTGGTAATTAGAAATATCTCATTTCCCAATGCAAGAGACATTAGACATGTAAGAACCATCAATCTACAGTGAGGCTGGGCAGAGGGCACCAGTTGGGATTATGGTGGAGCCCATTTGTAATTGGCTATTTCTAATTTAGAATAGTGGCTTAGCAAGAACAAAGATACTGCCTTTTTTTAAGGGGAAAAAAAAGCAGAATCAGTTATGTGTTTTTGAACAGTGGTTTTGTTTCTTGCGCCATACAATCTCATATTCAGATTAACAATGGAAAAGTTAGCATTTCCACACAATTAGCCCATGTCATTCTCAGAAGGCTGTTCTAGGATTGTGAAATCAGATTCCCTTGGGCTACACAGAAGGATATTCTAAATTTTAGAAGACAGTGACATCATTTTGTCTCACTTCCCGAGTCTGAGCACTAATTGTTTATCCAGGGATTAGTGTTTTCCATTTTGGTACTAATTTGTAGTAAGTGACACACATTTAGTCTATAGCCATTATCGAAGAAGGTAATGAAGATTTTGAGTGCAGTTTTGAGTGGAGTTCGGTTTTGAATGGAGTTGGGTTCTGATCTTCTTCAGCAGACTGACTGAACGCACAACAGGCTCACAGAAGACATTGAAAAAGTTGCATCAGAATAGTTTTCAGTAAAACTTTTGATCATGTCTGATGTGCACAGGAGAGGGGAAGCAATAATTCATGCTATTGTGCTATACAGTTCTCTTTACATTCATGTCTAGCAGGAAGAACAAAATCTCTGTCTTCAGATGGAGAAGTGATCTATAATCTCAGTGCAATTGGCAGGCAATAAAATCCTTTTGATTGGTCAGCTTTAATGAAAATACTAGGAAGAACCTTATCATCTATTCATGCCCTGTCAACAAAGCAATAATTTTAGTTTGCTCTGCTCCAAACACTATATTCTGGAGCATTTTGTTTGAGCCCACATCTTGATCACAGCACAATGCAGCCAGCAATACATTATCTTTAGCCCAGTAAGTCTCTGTTTTACTCTGCTGAAGCAGCCTCATGTGGCTCTCCAAACTGTAGTTCTTGTTAAATAACTACAGTTTAATATCTTCCTCTCCTCTATTCTTCTCTTTCCTTCTGGACTCCCTCCTGAGGAATAACATGATAATTGCCATGTGTGACTATTTATTTAAGGAGGAGTTAAGCAGTTAGGTGAGTTCATCACTGGAGAAAACACTGCTATAGCACTGCCTTCAAAGTGCCAGTAATTGAAACTGCATTCCCAGTGCAGGTGCATAGCATCCTTCAAGCTGTTTTTACTGTCTGTCATGATTCCACCACCTCCTCTTTATTGGTGTATGATTTTCAGATAACAGGAAAAGAATCCGAGAAACAAGTAGTCGAAATAAATGATGTGCCATTGAAAATGTTCATCTGTTGCTATATTTATTGTTTTTACATTCTGTTCACTCTCTGAGACCTGGTTCACAAAAGAGACCCAGAAAGAGCCCTTATGTTTCCATAAACCTCAAAATGACTACAGTGACTATAATCCTGATGGGCACTCTGATCAGCTGAGGAGAAGCTTTTTATTCATCTGCCTGCTTGTTCACCTCACCAATCTTCATCGCTAGGGAATTCTTAAAGTATCAGAGAAAAAGGACAATCCAAAGCAACAGCTGTTTGTGGGTTTCAAGTGGTTCTCCAAGAAGAGACCATTTGGTGACAGTGACAGAAGTGGCCATGCTTTCTACCTCATCACTCACCTCTCAGTACCACCAAGGTGGCCCCATCTGCCCATATGAAAAACCTTTGTAAGTCTTATTGAGCCAAAGAAAGAAAGAAAGTCATCCAACTAATCTTGGTAGAAGTGGAGACGTACAGCTAATGCTAAAAGCATTTTAGTTAGGGTGATTAAGGTTTTTGGTTATTCTGGTTATAAAAAAGGCTTTTAGTCACTTCACATCTCCATCATCTGTCCTCCCACCAAATTTTCATGCCATTCCTTTCTCTTCTCCTATCTGTACTATATGTAAAATCAGCTCCAGCATTTTCAAAGAAATGTATTTCTATTATAGAATAGGATAATGGATCACAATAAAAACAGATGTCAGAAAGATATATGGAAGAGTGCAATATGGGTTTTTAGAAGGTGGCAAGATTGCAGCTTTAGGATCCTTAGTGATGCCTTAAGCCAAGCATTCTAAATTCTATTCTACTTTAATTCTATTCATTAAAAATAATATTTTTCCCCACTAGTGTTTGGAGATTATGCCTTTCAAGAGGCTTACACAGGTTTGTTTGGATATGCTGTACTGATGAGTCAGAGAGAGATGAGGGTTTAATTAATGCCAAGAACAGTAACAAGATGAAGAAGATGGATGCTGCCTTTCTCAGACAGTCACGTTCTGCTGCATCATTGCGCTGACCAACATCATGGGCAGAATCCTTGCCAAAAGGACAAAAGAGAGATCTGGAAAGAAGGGAAGAGGGCAGGGCCTTATTAAGAGGCAATGAATAACCATATTACAGTCCTGAGCAATCTTGCCAGAAGCCTTTTAAGCTGTCAGTCTCTTGCTTCATGACTTGTACTTTCCTGAGCAGCTGTCTTCTTTCTTCCTCTCTGTTCTGCTCCCCTGAATTTCAGTTAGGATGAAATAATGCCGTTTTGTGGACATAAATAGCAACATGCAATTAAGTGATGAGAACATTATGCTCTAGGTGAGCTTGCAAAAAATGCAGTCTGGAAAAAATGAACATGGCAGCTGCGGTCAAAGTGTCATAAGCTTCCTCTTGTCATCATTACTGCAAACCTCTGTCCTTTTCAGTCAACCTATGCTGAATAGGATCAGATGTGACATCTTGGATGACCGGCATAAGCGTTCTCATTTGAACTGCCAAATATCCACTGGGTATAGTATACAACCAAGCTATTGAGTGCAAACTTCCTGAATCAGTTTGGGACCCAAGTTAAAAGGCATTTTCACAAGTCATTGTTGTATGGATTGTTTTTCTAAAAGGAATTCCAAGATTGTTTGACTTGTTGATCCTATGTCCCCAGTGCAAAAGGGGAAGAAAGCAGCAGGCACTGCAAATAAATATTGCAATAAAATAGTACTACAAATATGTGCACAGACTTATAATGAAAAAGACTTCATTGTATATAACAAAGGATGCATGTAGTGCAACTTTAGGTTATTTTTTAATTTTTGTTTTTCTTTCAGACCAATGATGCCTTAGGAGCCACCTGGAATTGGTTGTACTTCATTCCCCTCATCATAATTGGATCGTTTTTTGTTCTCAACCTTGTCCTGGGAGTGCTTTCTGGGTAAGCCAGTTCTTTGACTACATGATGTTGATGATGATTTCTCACCTTTCTGCCCACAGGGCACTCAAGATTTCAGTTACATTAGATATATGATGTATGTATGTATATATATGTTAGAGATCTTTCACTCAATGCTTTCTGTATGATTTTTCATCAATTCTTAAACCTGGGTAATTAGCAAAATCTAAAGTGGGAACTTTAGCAAAAGGATCAGTTGACATTGTCTAAAGCAGTAGCCATACTGATTTATTGCAAAAAAAAAAAAAAAAAAATCCAAAGAAATCTTGTAGCATTTTAAAGAATTACAGATTTATTGTTGCATATTCTTTCATGAATTACGTCATAATTCAACAGTGGGAATTGTAGTAGGAGGGAAAACCCACACTAATTTATGTTACAACAGATCTATTAATCTTTTTAAGATGTTGAAAGTATTTCTTGCATTGATAGGAGCTTACCTGAAGTGCCTAGGTATGAAATGCTAGCCCCCAGAGTATTATAATTCAGGTTCTCTAGTTTCAAAAGAATGGAAGGCAAGAAACATAATAAAATTCTCCTGACTTTCCTGGTCCATTAAGATTCTTAGCAGGCCTTGAACAAATTCCAGCAATAGTGTTCTAAATGAATACCGTTGCTGAAATTTTCCAGGGCTCATTTTTCATCTACTGAGGCTTCAAGACTTCTTTAAGCTGTTGTTGTTGTTGTTGTTATTGTTGTTGTTGTTGAGGAACTAATTTCATAGATGTGATATATTAGGAGAGTTATTCCTTTCTCAGGCATAGTGAACTAAATAACTGACAGCTCTGCTTTTATCTGTATTCTAAATTCTGAAGTGGTTACTCAGCTTTCCATACTGGGTGAACGTTCCATCCATCCCTTCAAGCTGTGTGAAAGGTTGACAAAGTTCAGGTACTTCCACAACTTTTGTACTTATAGGAGTGAAAAATAGAAAAACTTGGGTATCATATGCTTGACTCCCAAAATGCCTGTATGGAGAATAACTAGAAAGTATTTTATGTTGTTTGATGGGTATCAAGACTGCCATAGCATATTAATATCAGACATAACAAATAGTATCTCATGCAGACTCATGAAGCAACTTATGTTCAGTTCAGTAGAGTTTGCCAAACAGCTTCTCAATGGATTTGATCATATCTTGTCTGTTTCCAACTGTGCTACCTCAGATGACTATGGGAAAATCCTTGGATACAATCTCTGAATAAGGGCATAAGTACTGAAAAAATCCTGATCTTGAAAGACCAGGATAGGACATTCCAGTTTTCATATCCTAAAATATATAGACATCTTTACTGGAATCAAAGAACAATTCTGGGAGCAATTCCCCCAAACCATGCTGAAGTTCCGGTATATAATTATACGTCCCCATAGTTCCTGTGTGGACAAGAAAATCTGGTGTTCAGAAAATAAAATATTCAACAAACTTGCCATGTAGAAGAAAGTCTCACTTGCCTCTGGAATCCTATATTTCATTTGAATTCGTACCATTCTTTCCAGCATTTAATATACTCCTGTAGGGCCTACCCTCCAACTGAAGAACAATTGATGTAAGGTTTGGCTGCACTGTGAAATAAATCAGAGCAGTTACTGAGGGGAGAATTTAGATAGTAGTTGTGCAAGTAGAAGATTGTGTGGGTAAGACTTAGGTGAATGAGATTACAATTCTGCTTGGGTGTGTGTATTTGTTTTTTCCTGTGGAAATGGGAGTTGAATGCAAATCATCAGTCCAGATCTGAAAAGACAGAGTTTCTGATCACTATGGTAACAGGCCATGTGGCTTTACAGGCATGTTAAAATGCTACTAAAAGCTTTGAGCATCTGGAAGTATAAAATGAGAGAACAAACTCAAGGAAATCTCCTCACCTCCTTTTCATATTCCTTTCTAATATACAAGGAAGCTATGGATTGAGATTTGTCAGTAATAAATATTGGACTCAAGTTGGAAATATTTGCAAATTTTGTAATTTGAATTGTTAATTCTTCAACTTCTCTCCTCTTCAAATTTTCTTTTTATTGCCAACCCAGTGGAATGTTGGAAAGAAATTGTGTAAATGGTTCAGGATTCTGTCCATCTGTCCAACAGTCCATCAGCAAGATAACTCTGTGAAAATTGAGCAAAACAGGACCAAATCTGGCTAGTGGAGTAGCTAGTGCTGTGAAGAAAAGCAGTACAGAAAAAAAAAAAATTCCCCTATGCATTCACTTAATGACTGCTGCAAAAAAAGTGATAAAATTGAGTCCAGTCACATAATGATTTGCTTAACGACTGCATTGTTTAACAACTTAAATTCTGGCCCCAATTGTGGTCATTAAGTGAGGACTAACTGTACAGTATCCCTATGGAAGAGGGAGATTCTAACCTTATGGAAGATAGTAGCTCAGACTATTGCTGATTATTCTATTCTAAGCTCCTCATGGTTAGATGACCCAGTGTAGAACATACAGTGTCCATCCTCCATCCTGTTTTTCCTAATCCACATATATAGATAAAAACACACAGATGCACCATAGCAGAGAGCACAAACATACACAGGTAGTCCTCACTTAACAAACATTTCTTTTAGCGATCATTCAAAGTTATGACAATGCTAAAAAGCAACTTACGACCAGTGCTCAAAGTTACGACCTTCACAGAATCCCTACAGTCATGTGTTCGCGATCCATGTACTTGGCAACCAGCTCACACTTACAATGGTTGCGGCATCCCAGGGTCACATGATTGCCATTTGTGGCCTTCCCTGCCAGCTTCCGACAAGCAAACTCAATGGGAAATTGCATGATTCACTTAATGACTGCTGCAAAAAAAGTGATAAAATTGAGTCCAGTCACATAATGATTTGCTTCATGACTGCATTGTTTAACAACTTAAATTCTGGCCCCAGTTGTGGTCATTAAGCGAGGACTAACTGTACAGTGTCCATCCTCCATCCTGTTTTTCCTAACCACATATATAGACAAAAACACACAAATGCACCACTAGCAGACAGCAAAAACATATATACATATGCACATACACACAGCATATTACTTCATTACACGGAAGAAAATTTAGATATCTCTTTTGATCACTGCTGATTAAAGGGGTTGAAAAGAATTCCAGAAGCTATGCTCTGTTTCCCAACCTTGTTTTTTTTTTAATGAAACAAATTCTAAACCTTCTCATCTTGGCAGAAAATCTTGCAGATATAAATGTTGCAGCTAGATTTCAAAACTTTCTATAAACTGTAAGACAAATAGCAAGTTCAAATTCAAAACATATGATGCCAAAAAAAAAAAAAAAAAGTTCAAAACATATGATACCCAGGAATCAGTTTAAATCTTCTTTTCTTCCCTAGTACTGTTAAGCATGGTGATGGGGCCAAAAAACTTCATCTTCATCTTGTAAACCTTCTCAATTTCTTAAGTCCACTTCAGTGAAATATTGTTCTCATGCTACTGTATTATATTATGTTCTAATATATTTATAATTCCAAACCACGGATTTAAAAGCTTAGTTTTATACCAAGAGTCCATCCCAGATTCTCTTTGCAATGCTCTGAACTATAATAAATTGTTCTGAGCATGTGTAGATTACTTTTACCTCCCTAACAAAGCAATTACAGCATGTAGAACACTTTCTGAAATGAGCAAAGCACTCACTGCTCGGAGCAATGAGGCAGGCAAGCCTCTTAAAGGCTCATTATGGCTGCTCTGAAGCTCATTCCCAGGCCTCTGGGCCTCAACTGAAGTCTGGGAAAAGGCCCTGAAGTCACCTAGCTTTGGGCTAGGAGGAACCATGAGGCAGTGGTTGTTGCTGAAATGAACCCCTGGATGGTTTGCACAGCTTTAAGGAGTGGCCACTCAACAGAATCAAGGAGGAGGAATTTGAGGGAAGCACAGATTAGGCTGGGGCCTCAGTAATGATGGTGATGGTGGCAATAGTAACAATGGCAGCAATCATCAAAACATGTATTCTAATTCCCCCTCTCCCAAACTTAGACCATAATGTATTTCTCCACTGCCATTTCTTAGCCTCAGGCTTTTTCTGTCCTACTATGGACTGCACATGTTCAGTTTTGCCACCGCACGTTACCCCCTCTGTAATTATGAAGATTATAAACAGTCTTTTGCTGATCACTCTGAATTATATATTACAGACTGTTTTCCAGCCATGCAATGAATATAAGAGTCTGAGTTATGCTGAAAAGGCGGAGGAGCAATCAGACTTGGGGCTGCAGAAAAGACTGAACACTGACTTTGTGCAGTCTTAGCAAAAATAGCTGAAGCACTGCATTTAAAATCATGAGCAAAAGAGAAGCAGGAGAACTTTGAAAAATAATAAGAGCTTCTATTAGCCAGTACCAGTTCCTGAAAAACGTTGAGTGTATTTACAACCAAAATATGTCTGCAGTGAAAATGTGGCTTTCTGGGGTCTGGTGCTCTCCAGAGCCAGTCTTAGTACTAAAGCTTTCTTTATTACCAACTAGCTGCTTCTCTTGTTCTATTATCTTACTGCTTATAAGGTCCTGAAAAAGTTCTCAGACTTTTTCAGCTCCTCTATTCCATAATCTTATCTTTCTTTCTTTCACCTTTTTGTTTGCCTCTAGCTCTGTCAACCATCATTAACTGTGTTCTGTTCTATAGCGTTATTCGTTGTAAATTCCCTTTTTACTCAGGTTTTTAGACTGAATAATCTCTGAGACTAGTCTCTGAAGCTCTCAAGCAGTCTCTTGATTTATTCTTTGTGTTCAGACATCATGATATTATGATAGAATCAGCCACAGTGAATAATAGGCTTACACATTCCACTGGCTCCTATTTCATGCAACACTGCTAGGAAAAGGATTTAAGAAACTTGTGTTTCCAGTTTAGATTAATCAAAATTCAGAACAAAATGTAAGCTCTAAACCAGGGGTTTATAACCTGCAGTACTAGAGCCAGAGGTGGGCCTGAGACCCCTTTTTGCAGCTCCCTGAGTCCACTCTCACGATTGTTGAGAACTGAAGGCTTCGTTTCCTACCATTTTGAAGTAAAAAAAATAGATGCAAACTGTAATATAAGCCTTAAAATTGGTATATCTAAGTTAAAAAACCAAAACCTTCTAAAAGTTTTCCCAGAACCATTCCTGCTCACTTGTGTGATAGCCCCATCCACCTGCCACCAGCCGCCCCAAAGATTAAGTGTGGCCCTTGATTGTCAAATATTGTCCATCCACGTCCCAAATTATAGTTAGCCTTCCTTGCCATTGGTTGAAATAAATTAGCTTTGTGGCCCAAAATGAGTCTCTTTCAAACAGATTATAATTACTATCATCCAGCTTCTCCTGTTTAGATAAAACAGCAAATAATAATTGTAAAAAGATGGAACAAAAATTTTCTACTTGTCCTCCTAACAGGGCTCCATACAGTCCCATAGTGGTTCTTGGTCATCATAATCATAACAATAATGTAAAAAATGTAACTCAATAACATTAGCTCAGCTGACTTTTCAGAGCATTATTTGCTTTAAGCAACTCAACTGAATGACACAACTGGCACTGAGGAAATGCTGTGACTAATTGGACAACTTTGAGTGTAAATATAAATAAGTGATTATAGATGGAGCAGCATAGCACAAGAGGTACCTGGAATGTTGCTATGACTACTCAGGTCACACAAAAGTGTTCATAGTTTTAAGTTATGTTTCTCTGGGGATCAGTCAGTACAGTATCAGCACCCCAGCTTGCAGTTCCACAAGTGGAAAATGCTTTGTTTTAGAAACTTTTTTTTCTAAATCGCCTTATGACATATTAAATTAGCTTCCCGATAAAGCCTATATTACACTTTGTCTTGTAACTCTCAATAGATGTGTTGATCTTTTTCATTTTCTGCTTTTAAAATAGTGATGGGTGATTTTTAAAATTCTGCTGCATAAATGGATTTTTTTATTTACTCCTGTCATTCCTTGCTCTTTTTTTTTTTTTAATCCCATCTCTCATGGGATTGTACCATGAAAATAAGGCAAGGGAAATATTTCTGGCAGAGGATTCTTTTCAACAGCAACCACCTATGTTGAATAAGTAGCCTAAATGACTGCTAATGTCACATTACCAGTGGTGAGTCTCTAAGTTTTGAGCACAGGCAACAATGATATGAGAGTGGTGGAGAAAGAGGGAAAAAGCAAACTATCTCATATATTTTCAGTGCTGCTTCTAGATGTAATGCTGCATGGATAAAGTGTAGCCATATTGTGTTTGAGGGACTGTGAATGAAGTATTATCAGCTGTGGCTGATTTGTGATGGTCTCCTCCTACATGAAAACCACCAGAAATGCAGGGGAAAGCTCAGTAACAAAGCAAATCCTTTATATTAAGATTGTCTGAGACTTCATCTCTGATAACACCATTAAGAAGAGACTAGCAGCACCTAACCCTAACTCTAATCCCTCTTCCCTTCCTTCCTTCCTTCCTTCCTTCCTTCCTTCCTTCCTTCCTTCCTTCCTTCCTTCCTTCCTTCCTTCCTTCCTTCCGCTGTTCTATTGGGATACAGATTTTCTAAGCCTTTGACTTTTACCAGAGGAAAAGGAGGAGGCGGAGGAGGCGGCGGCCTAGCATTTATTTATTAATTCAATGCTTTTTACATCATTATTTAGCCAAAGGGTTTTCTCAGCAAATGATCATTCCCAGGATTTGGGGATGGGAATGAAGAGGGAACCATGAACACTAGACTGATTCCAAACCAGAACATGTTTAATATAGGCACAGCATCATATAATAAATGCATAGGAATAGGATCCTCATGGAGCAAAAACATCTCCAGAAACAGTCCTATCATTAGAGAGAATGAGACATTCACTTAGACAGTACATGCTGGGGTATGTGGGAAAGCAGTGGTGGTAATCTCTGACATTCTTCCTGAGACCCCAGCTCTGTCAGACTTTACACAAGCACAGCTTTAAATCTCAGCTCCTCAAACACTAAACCCTTATTCAGGAACTGGTTACTTGGCAGTACAGTAATCTCATACAGTAGTCACAACTCTGCTAAATTAGTTTTAGTGAAAACAAGAATGAAAACATATACACAGAGAGATCTGCTTACTGAAATATACAGAAACCTGTATTACAGACTGAGAGGCACCCGATCTTTGTTGATATGACAGTTCAATCTGCTGTGGAAACTGCTGGTTCCTTTCTTACCAGCTTGATTCCTTACATCTCCTTTGTTGGATAATAGACTTTTGTGTGCTTCACAGTCTACTCTGTGGTTCTACGGTAACCATCTGTGAAATGAAGATGCTCACCTTGTCTTTATTTCAGCAGTAATGGCAAAATGCCTTGGGTCAGAATCTCTAAGTGTCCTACATAGGATGAACATACTAGTTATAATTTTCTGGCAACCTGTTTCTTATGGTGTGGGAAGAAACTGGGTGATTTAACACCACTCATAGAACTGTAAACTTGAAAATTAGAATTTTCTTTAGCAAATTAGCCTATTTCAACCTTGTTAAAAAGGCATGTTGTGAGCAATTTCCATAGTTCTTTGCAGACAAATTTGATTGGATTTACCTCAGTCAGATCATAGAGAGATCATTTTGGAGATTGCTCTTCAGATTCATACTTCATATGGATTCTTTTCAGCTTGTTAGATTTTGAGATGTGGACAGATTGTATAGAGAGATAAGGATTCACCACTTGCTTGCTCAGTCATTGTTCTTCCTGTCTAATTAAATTCACATTGCATTTTTAAAATACATTTTAAAAAATTAAGTTAAGCTTGTAGGCCTCATAGTTAACCCAGTCATAAAAACACTAATTCCCCAAATTTGTGCAGGTGTAAATCTATGGGTCTTAATACAGCTACTAGTGTTATGCAAAAAACAATAAAATAATTTTAAAAACTGGGAGACCAAAACAGCTATCCACAGAACAGGTTGCCTTATATATATTCTGTTTCTGTCCCTGCCTCATTTTAGATCATTGTCTATAATTTTGTTCTGCCTCTGTATTGGTGTGATTAGATTATTCAATCCCTCCCAGCAAAAAGATGCAACATTATTATCTGCCCTCAGAAAAGCCTGTGTGATGAGACATGGTTACCAAGTAAGCTTTTTTAGGTATAAGAGTTGAATTTGCTTTCAGTTTTAACTCAGGAAAAAATGTGTGTCTGACTCAGTTGTTTCATTTTGTTGAATATATAATATCTCCAATCTTTATTTCTCATTGTGTAGATCAGTGTTTCTCAGCCCTAGCAACTTTAAAATATGTGGACTTTAACATGGCTGGCTGGGGAATTCTGGGAGTTGAAGTCCACATATCTTGAAGTTGCCAAGGTTGAGAAACATTGGTGTAGAACATCATACTTTTAGGAATCAGCATTTAGTCAACTTATTAGTCAATTCAATGTTTTGTTTTTAATTAAAAAGTTGTCCTCCTGTAATGTGTGGCCAATATTTTTTTTACATATACCCTACAATACTAGGATCGCCTTGTAGAGACGGTATGAAAGTATTATATGTGGGTCAGTTCCAATCAAACAGATACTTGCTGTTTCTAGGTAGAATGTTCTGGAGACTACTGGTCCAAGAGCATAACCTCCCTGTTCCATCCTCCCACTCTAAATCCGGAAAGTTTCCTGCTGTTGAGAAGGCAAATTCTTATGCCTATTGAATGGGAAGGTACATTCAATCCCTTGATATTCTGCTTGTGTTATTTTTGATAAAATTACATCCAACTATCTACATGTTATGAGCTCTTTTATAATTTTACCCCACTCTCTGCTAAGCCTTTGAAAAGGGTGATATTGTAATTAATGGATCAATTTTTCAACATTTGCTGTGTGGAGCTCTACTTTGTTCAAGATTTGTTTTCACACATCATCTTCCTTTCCATCTCTAAAGAGCATTCTACAGTTTCTTGAAAAAGTCTTCTGAACTGATGACTGTAATCCTTTTACTTGTGCATAATTCCTAGTCAATTTTAAGGAATACGTAATGCTGAATAAGATTAAGCATCAGCAGTTAATAATAAAATGTTAAAAAGCACTGGAGTGTATTTTCTGTTAAAGAAGAGTATTTGTTGGCTGCATAGAATATTATTCCATATATTCTATTTAAGATGTTAAAAAAATTAATGTCAAAAGGAAATATTGTTTGATGAGAAAGGCAGTAATCTATTTTATACAAACAATTCTGAAAACAGCATGAAATGAGAGACCATAAGACCAAAGATGAAGTTTGCTAACTTGACTTGAACTTGGTTTCTTTTCCCTTAAGGGGTGCAACTTCTAGAGAAGAACTATGATGAAAACCCTTGTTGTGCATCAGTGTATGTATATGTCTGTGTGTGCTTTTGTTAAAATATGCAGTGTAATATCAGGTCAGAGAGGGAAAATAAACTTTGAACATTGTAGTTCCCATGGCAACCAAGTGAGCTATTAAATGAACTGCAGAAGTAGCCTCTTTTCACTCCTTGTGAATTAAGAAAGTAGGAGCTGAAGTGCTGAAGCTGAAAAGCATGGATGGAAGGAAAGAGAAGCACAGGGAAAAAATATCACACCCTCACAAAAAACCACAAAGAAAAAAAAATTTTATATAGAAAGCTCTAAATTAGCCTTTTCTCACTCTCCAGAAGTATTAGAGTACAACTCCATAATTTCTGCTCCAATACATTTGGAGGTTATCAAGTTATACAAGTCTATTTAAATGGATACAAGTGGTGGTTCTAAGAATTCTGGTAATATTAAGGTTTTCCTGACATCATCATGGAACATTTTCTCTACTTGAAGGAGAGGAACCTCTGAGGTCTCTATCTATATTCAGTGCTCAGATGAACATCCATATTCAGTAGAGATTGATCTGAATATTTTGCATTTATATAGCTCCATGCCTTTGAAGATCTGTACCCTATAAACAACTCTGTGTTACTTCTTTTACCCCAAAGAATGGGAATAACAACATTGCTTGATGCTGTATAAATAATTCATAACAAATAAGAACATAATCTTTCTTGGGGAAAAATTATTCTCTGGGGCACATTGGACACTATCTATATGTTATTTGTTGAGATCTATAAACTGAGATTTTCCTTGGATTGAGAATATGTTAGTATTCTCTTGTTTGCTTTTATTGTACAGTAGGCTTCCCCGCCACATGGTTATCCTAATTTCCTTGGGGGAGGGGATTAGGGAGTTAGATGACTTCATTCTGGACACAAGAATAGGATATATGCTGGGAGTGAGCAGTGGAGAAAAGAGAGCCAAACTGAAGCTCAAATGCTCATGTATGAAAGTGCAGGAGCAACAGGAATTACCCACAGCTTGTAAAATTACCTGATCTCCAGATGCAGGGGAATCTTGGAACTCAAAAATAAGAGCTTAGAATAGTTGTTTTACTTCTCACCTAAAACTGCATCTAGTGTTTTGATGAACTTGGACTTTTTAAAGTTATCATTTTCTAAGTTTAACTCATGATTTTAATTATATTATTTAGGCTGTAACAAAATTCTTAGCTGCAATAGTTTACCATTATGAAAATATTGAAATGAGATGCAATCCCCTTCATATAAGATGAGGAATAATGGTAGACATAAGAGGAACCTTTAATGGAGAGTAGGAAATAGAGTTTGGAACTAATTATTTACTTCATACAAACTACCAACATAAAAAAGACAATAGAAAATTGAAATTGATCTGATTGAAAAAAACTTTGTAAAGAGCAAACATAATCATTTGTTGATGGGAGAATTTTATTGCCAGGAAGTAAGATGACACCTTCCTTAAAATTAACTATTACACTGAACCAGGTTTTGAAAAGCAGGGCTTATACCTGACAAGCTTCCCTTGGATTTTGGTGTTGCTTGAGAAATGCAAAAGAAAAATGGTGCAAAATGCACTTACAAATTCAGAGCTTTTATCTCACGTGTACATAACTTGCATGATATCCTCAAAATCCCTCTAAAAGTTTTTACCAAATTGTAAGTTTAATGAGATAGCGACGGAAACTATAAAATAGATACTATAGATATACAGGTATAATTAAATTTAAGTTAAAGGAACTTACTCCTGCATACTTTTGGAGTGTGACACATCAGTGATGCCAGAAAAAAAAAGTCTGATTTATATCTGTTTTAATCATCCTTAATACAGTACAAGGAAACATTCATTAAACATCCCTGAGGCCAAAGAATGTCACAATATGGGACCAGTATATGGCCACAATTAGTGCATTTCCAAAAGGGAAACCCTCACTAAAATGAGGTAGAATTCATTGTAAGATGAAAAGTGCCAAAATGCTAAGTGGGAAAGAAACACACCAAATAATGTACAGATGCCAAGAAAGCGAGCGAGCAAGAAAAAGCAAAATTTAAGAGAATTTCTTATAGATCTTATTACTGCAGCTGTCAAAATGGTACTGAGGTAAAGGGCAGGAGGCTTCTCCTTGGACATGCGCACTATGTATTGGGTGCTTAGCTCAGGAACACTCCTCTCTGGAGGTATGGAAGCCCCTATGTGTGCATGTATCAAAAGCTCCCTGCCCAGCCACAGTCAAAGGAAAGCACCATGTTCTTGTCTATATGGCCAGAAATATGTTAAATTTAAATGGAGCATTTATTCATAAAGCTGAACTATACATTCTAGAAACAGGTAGGTTTACCAGTTCAGAGGAAGGTACCTGCGCCCAGGCTGGGATGGAGGGAATTCAAGCAAGGTCCTAACTCTGGATTTTGTAGGCATCCATGGGCTCCAACAAGACAAACCACAAAGCAAATGGCTGGCCTTAAGAATGTAGAACTTATATCACAACATCTTAGTGAGCATGGCACAGATGTCAAAACTGTACTGGGGTGGGGATTGAAAAAAGAAAAAAAAATGTACTGGGGAAAGATTTAAGAGAAAAGAAGAGGAAGAAGAGGAAGAAGAGGAGGAGCAGGAGGAGGAGGAGGAATCTGTAGGACAGGGAAGAATGAGCTGTTTGTGCTCCAAAAACCCTTGCAGTTCAGACATGCTGTTACAATGGTGCCCTGTGTGTGGGAGGACAGATGGTGCATGTTTTCCAGACCCTGATTAAGTGAGTTGTTCCGATTCCCATCACAACTTTCAGTTCTGCTTTCAATTGCTCAGAGGTTTCTGGATATTTCTGTTCTTTCAGTAAAAACTACTTAGCCATATAAATATAGAAATATTTAGACTAGAGGGGGAAAATTGCTGTGCACCAAATGCCTCCAAGATCTTGTTCCATATTTCTTGCTCACAGACAAAGGTCATGTGCGATGAGAAACATTTTGGATTAGTTTGATAGTTATGATTATCAACAGAAAAATAATCCTCATCCAGTTAACTATTAAACTCAACAGTTACATAGGTTGTTGCTTTAAATTGGAAGTTGGCTGACTGTTTCTACTACAACAGTAATTTAACCTGTTAAATATAAAAAAATGTTTAAGGAAGGAACAAGTCCCTTATTTTAAGGCAAACTGATGTTCTGCAAAGGTTAATGGATAGGATCCTCTAAGGGGACTACGAACATCTAATTGGTAGAAGACACTATTAGCAGCAAGTAATAGGTTACAGAAAGAAGACTGCACATTTCTAACAATTGCAAGTGTGCTGTTGAACTTTAAACACTTCTAAAATAACTTAGAAGTCAATTTGCATTATTTAGTAGGCAGCACAAAAACTTACCTTCTATATTATGTAATGTTATGTTGTTATATTATCTTGCCTTCCCTATGATGTTGAATTTTTAATCAATTCTATTACAGCCTTCTCTCAGATATATTAGGTTGTTAAAAAAAATGTTAGGATGCAAGGGTCTTAAAATCCTACCTCCCACTCCCCATAGTGTGATCTACCTGTAATTTATGACAATATAATTGTCTAAAGAAACTATACCATCTCATGAACTGAACCTGGGTATTCACCAGGAAGACCTAGGACTAAGAAGCCTATTGGGTAACTTTGGGCCAATTATGTAAGAAATGATAAATAAATATTAATAAAGTTCAGTGAGATATCTCAATCTAGTCTTCAGTCTGCTTTTGAAGCCTTGGCTGAAAAGTAGTATAAAGCCAGTATACATTTGTAATATAAATCTACAGCTAATTTCATGGTAAAAGTATCACTATACTACATGTGCAAGCACTTCATTGTCACTTTCAAATATTTTAAAAAATATTTTAAATATTTTACTAACGTATACGTTTTTAAAAGCAATGTGGAAAATATCCCTTGGAAAAGTCTCATTGTCTGCAAGCACTTCACCAACCCTCCTCTTACTCAGATCAATATTATTTTCTGAATAGTTCTTTGACACTTTCGCCTACTAGCTTTCAGATATCACCGGCCTCCACTGCTGCCCTGTTCACTTGCATTCTCCTTCAGATGGAACCATTACTCTAGTGAATAGATTTTTCTTTTAGACTTTTCCTAATGGACAAAAGCAATTAGCTCATCTTGGAGATTAGCAAGCTGCCAACATTCATTTAAAAAAATCGTACTCATTTGAAAGTAACTTATTTCCAATGCAGTTGGTGGTAATTAGAACAGGAACAGTTTTACATTAATACCACATAGCATATTTCTTCACTAGGTTTATCTAGCACAGAAGATGAGTGTCTGTTTGCAAGCTTGTACTATCCCCATCATGGAAAGAATCTGCCTCCTTAAAATCTGTTGAAGATTAAGGATGACAAATTCTTTGTATTTATTCAATACTGTTTTATAAAATTGAAGTCGCAGTCTTAAAAATAACTTCTTTTCAAAGTATAAAGAAAACAGTTCTACAATTCCTCATAAGTGTGGGGATACTTTTGTACATTTTCTGGCACCAGTGTCAGTAAAGGAATTATGACATGGATGGAGGTAGAGTTTCCCCTATTCAGTTACCAAGCTTTTATTCCCTGATATCCTCCTATTTAAGAACTGCATGCCTACACCAGATGAATACCCATTTAGTCTCACATTTTGTTTCTCACTAAAGCCAATGAAAGTGAGAGAAATATATTATTTTCAATGCTGAATTCACAATTCCATAAACCCATAGTAGCATAACTTTTCCTACCTTGATGCTTTCCAGATGTGTTGGACAACCAGTCCCATACTTCTGAACCAGCATGATCTCTTTTTAGTTCTTTTCAATTAAAATAACAATACCAGTCTACACTGTAAACTAGAGCTTAGAATCAGCCTCCTGTGGATGCATTATTCCATTTTCATATTGTCTGGCATTGTTTCTTGTTGGTCATGAAACCAGTTCATTTAGAGAAGGAAGTAACACCAAAATAGAACAAAAATTATGAAGCATCTAGAAAACAGAAATAATCACCAAAGAGAAAATGAAGATCCATAGTTCTGGCTCAGACATGAGCCAGGAGAATAAATGCAAAGAAATACAGGGGACTTTTTTGACCCTAATTCTAGTGGAGAAATGGAAAATGTAACTTGTTTCTGCATGGCAAATGATCTATTTATAATGTTCTCTTCTATTAATTATATACTGTAAAATGTCCTACATTTCATTTGATTACTTCAGCGTTACATGGCACAATGATATCCTCTTTGAATCTCACTTGAAGTAGAGCCTCAAGGCTATACAGAGAAGTTCATCAGGCAAGACAAATCATGAGGTTAGAACTAGGGACATTTCCATATAAAAGGCTTACATGAGATAAGGAACTAAATGAACTACGTAAGCAAAGCTGAACTCTTTTCTGATTATTTCATCTCCTGAAGCATGAATTAATCAAATATTCAAATAAATGATGTTCATATGTTCCCCACCCCTTTTAAAGAAGATGATCAGTTAATAGAATGTCTTCTGATTTTCTAGCGAGCTAGATTTTCAGCAAAAATGGCTAGAGTAGTTATACTGCCTTCCAAGGTGGATTGGATTTGTCTTAAATTTGTCTTTGTACTTATGGGTACAAAGGTGCCTTGGATATTTCCCTTGGCACCACCAGGCTTCTTACCCAAACTGATTTAAATTTGTTTTAAGATTTAGGTTTTTTTAAATAAGAAACAACCATGTTGGAGAGCTAAATATTCCAGCATCATCTTTATTCTGAGGAATGCCTGCGAGTCTCAGATGAACTAGATAGGCATTCTTAAAAAATAAACTTGGGAAATGGCTACAGTCTAGTAACTTATTTGGAAATATGTCCACTTGCTTAAGAGCCTGACAAACATATAATCCTGACCCCACAAGTTTTTAGACTAGTCATTAATAAATTGGGGTTTTAAATTGCAGAGGCACTGATACAATGAAATATTGAGATGACAAATCCAGAACACCAGCAAATAAAAGGAGATATAATGATGTTGTATCATTGTCCTGTGAGGATGTTGAGACGAGCTATTTTTCCATGACTCCAAGAATTGAAGACAAGGTAATGACATTCCAGAATTACACAGAGGAGGAATATTCTGTAGTGTTTATTGACTTAGCAACACAATCAAATGACAATTATAAATGTTCTTAATGAAGCTGATTTGTGTGGTAGTACAGAGTGTTGGGAAAAAGTACATCAAGAAAGAGATATTTGGAGTGATACAATAGAATACCCCATGCATCAGGTAATTTGGCTTCACAATTAACAAATGAGGATGCCAAGATAACGCTGGAACAATAATAATAAGAGCTTGATGGAAATAACAAAGAGAACAGAACCAGAGGATAAGCCTGATGGGAGAGGTGAGTCTTCAGTGGAAGCACACAGACAAGAAGATGCAGAAGATACCATCATTCCCTTATACTGCAATCAAAAGTCTTACCAGCTGTCTATCACATGTGACAATGGTGCATCTCAGATGGAGCAAATCCCTGTAAATTCACTGATCTCCAAAGAAGCAGAACAAACACTATCACAATGACTTAGTCCCTTATTTTTGATGATTTCCTGGAGTATATCAGGAGGTAAATAAAAACATAGGGACCCCAGCTTTATAAACTGTGCAATAAACTTATTTCAGGGGATCTGGTTATGTGTGGGGGTTATAGTTAGATTATTCCGTCTCCTTACTAGCATGTGTGAATGCAGGTAAAAGCTGCACCAGTGGAAAGATGTGCAATATGTGCTAAGCCGCTCCCAGTGGAGATGTATACAGCTACAGAATTAATTGCTGTAGCTGCTAGTTAAAGTATCTCCCCCCCCACCCCCACCCCCACCCCAGTATTAAGCTTCCAATTAGTTGCCTTTAGTCGCATGTACTAAAATATGTGAAGGAAATGTGGGGGGAAAAATCCAATGGCACATATAATTATGGGGGTGATTTTCACGCTAGAATGGGCCCCAATGATGAGGCACCTTACGCAAAATTATTTCAGTGCCCCCCACCCCCAATTCAGAGGAAGTATCTTCCCTGCTACAGCATGAGTCTGACAAGTTAAGAAGTAATTATGCTGATCTAAACATTGCTAAGCATTCAGCAACATAGACCCTATTGAGCTTGAATGGGGCTGCACGAAAGGACCATCCAGGGGAATATAAATTTTGGGCAAGTACAAGCATGAGTACTTTTATGAAGCCATCTCCCTCAGTCCGTTGCAGTTCCTCCATAGATTTAAGATGGATGGTTGGCTAGACAGGGACCACTTGCCATTGCTCTTAAGTTACTTCCAATGGAGAAAAATCTATATACAAAGGATAGTAGTCAACCTGAAAGGAAGGTGGACATTAGGGCCCTACAATTGAGCTGATCAGAGAAAATTAATGTCTTTATGAGGGGAGGTTCAGAACTCACCTTGATTAGATCCCTTCTAGATAAACATGTTGGTATAAACGTACTGGCACATTACAAGGTTTTAGCCTTCAAAGATTGCTGAACAATTTGGGAAAAGGAAGAAAATCTTAGTTTGATCAGGATTGCATTGAGGTTGAGAGAGCAGCTAGCAGCTTATATTGAAATTCTTACAAGATGCCCATCCAGCTGGTCTTAGAGTACAAATGCTCATATAAATGGCTGATTGCATCAACATAGAGGGATGCTATAATGGCTATGTAGAAACAGCTGATAATAGCAGTGAAATCAAGTGGGACCTCAGCTTTCTGGGATTTGGTATCTGCTTACTACTCCTTTGGGGGGATTTTTCTCTGAGTTTTATGCAGAGGAGGTTAATAAATCTCCCAGGAGTTGGCTTTTGGACCTCTCTGTACTGGCCACAGGTGTCAGAAGTGGCTAATTTGATCATGCAGCTAAAACCCAACCCATAAAGGCCCCAGGACCAGATTTAATCCCTCCAAAGTTGAGAAAAAACAACTGGGAATGTGGGCACCAATCCTGGCTCCACTATTTATCTATGTAGAACAAACAACCAGAAGAGTGGGATTTTGTCATAATAGGGCCAATTGTAAGAAGGGAAGGAGAGATTTACCTGAACATCTTAGCAGGTAGTTTACTAAGTGTTATAAGCAAGCTATATGTGAAACATTTATATTGGAAAGTCACAGATTGGATGGAGACAACATATTCATGTTCTCTTCAACAAGCAGGCTTCAGAGAAGACTGCAGTACAGTAGAGCAAGGATTGTTGTTGAAGCACTTAGTGGATAAATACACAGAAAAACCCAGATGTATCCTATATGCCGCATTTATTGAGTTTTAGCAGGCCTATGATAGTATCTCCTGAAATAAACTATGGGAAAAGTTCAGAGGTACATCAATTGACCAATAACTGCTTATCTTCATTTTTAAAATGCTTGAAAATAGTAACTGAAGGTAAGGTATAATGCAGCCGGGCAAATCTCTTAACCTGTCCCTACAAGAATCAAACAAGGCTGCATTATTGCCTCTGTATTATTCAATATTAATATAGATTCTATCACTGGTTGTCTTACAGAAGTAAAACACCACCCACCAAACATTGCAGGTAGGCAGACAGCAGATGACACTGTTCTATGCAGATGACACTGACCCCAGTAAACTAATGACAGCCTTTCATTCTTTATGCCTCTTCTGTTTGGATCACCTCTTACAACTGACTCACAACAAAACAAAGGTTATGATGCTCTCAAAAAGATCCAGGGTCTGAAGTAAATTGGCAGTGGGGAGAAATATGACCAGGTGGCATGTTCTAACTGCCTTGGGATGATTTTTCAGACACCTGAAAAATCATGTAGTTCACTTCTTATGAGCCTTCCAGAAGCTTCAAAGAAGAAATATAACCATTCTGTTAAGGAGCATAATATATTCTAGCTGCCATTAAGCTCTCTGTGGTCAAACCTCTAGCCCAGTGTTTCTCAACCTCAGCAACTTTAAGACATGTGGACTTCAACTCCCAGAATTCCCCAGCCAGCATGCATCTTAAAGTTGCTGAGATTGAGAAACACTGCTTTAGCCCAACTTCTTTACAGAGTAGAATTAGAGGTAGGATATCAGGTGTTTCTGCTTGAGGCTATCCAAACCAAGTTTTTTTTTTAAAAGAACTCTTTCAAGTGGCTTGCTGTAAACCAAGTGCAATCCTTGACCTGAAGGCAGACCTGCCCAAGGTTGATACTAGCATCTGTTTGAAGATATGTAATGTCTGCCTAAAATTGAATTTTCTATCACAAGGCTTGGTCCCACTAACATTGGGAGAGATGTGAATGTGTCAGATTACATTTATGTAAAATATCTACTTGAAGATAAGGATACAAAAATTATCTGGCACGTAGCAAAATTCTGAACACAGAGGTCCCTTAAGGAATATCAAATTTAGTTATATAACTATTTTAGGATTTTTACAACATTACTGCAATGTGCTGGGCTATGAGTGGAGAGACCCAGATTCTAGGCCTCTGTAAGGCATGGAAGCTAGCTGGGGGACTTTGGGCCAGTCCCTCTTTCTTAGCCCTAGACTGGGAAGTAGAAAAAAAAATCTTATCTCCCAACCCACATGGACCATCATGGTAAATTATGATCCATAACCTTTATCCTGCAAGTGGATTGCTTCAGTATGATAATATTACTGAACTCATAGAAGCTGATAAGTTAGGACTTGTACTTGTAATGATAATAAATAATTCAATAAAATGTCTTATCAATCAATCGCTTTTAACTTTATTTTAGTGTTTTAAATTTAAACATTTTAATAGTGTATGAAAATAATATTTTAGTTAATTGTATTAATTCAAGCATTTTATAGTTATATTACTTTATCAAATAAATGACCAGCTTTCTGTGTTCTTAGCACCATGTATTTTAGTTCCTTTCCTTTATGTATCGTCTTATTGTCTCACTATTGGCATATATCTTATATTTTATTCATTATCATTTTATAGAAACTCTGTATTTTAATTTGGGATTTACTGTATAATTTTACTTGTAAAACTATATATTGTACTGGCTGCAATAAAAGTGGCCACAGTAAAAGTCATTCATTCATTCATTCATTCATTCATTCATTCATTCATTCATTCATTCATCTGGATACATAAGACAAAAAAGCAGTAAGGAGTATTTTAGGGGCTAAAGCAAATGGCCAGGAGCAACTTCACGTTTGTTCTGTGGTAAATCAATTTTAATATGCTCTTACCTTTCCAAATGTGTCCATCACATCATAAAAATGAATGAATGTGAATGATTCTGCTTCTCTTCTTATTTCATTGACCCTAAGGGTATTCCAGGATATCCATCAGCAATCTGTGTGCTAGCAGATATCCATATGTATTTGAAGCAAACTACACTCCAATTTGCCACCAGAGAAAATGAAATCAATGCCTTATCATTCTCTTTATCAACTTATTCTTGCCAGAATCCAAAGTCACAGTTTTCACAATAATTTGATTTTTTTTTTTTTTACTGTTTGTGGTGGGAGAGCCAAAAATTGTGAATTAATTTCAAGAACACTTGCCAGAAAAGAGGCTAATAAGCATACTGTTTTCTTCTATCCTAATGGAATAAAGTTATATCCCATTTGTTTTATCTTCATGGACTTTTATTGGTAATGGATTGCAGATGTCTCTAATCCCCTTCCTTTTGAATCCTGTCTGCTTCCCATTTTCTCTTCAGCATTACTGTCTCTTATTCCTTCTACTTGTCTCTACTTTGCCTGGGTCCTTTGCTTCACTTTCGAGTGATGGCCACTTATCTGTTGCCAAAAAGAATGCAACAACAAAGATTAAAATGTCCATATGTTACCATATATATGTTTAATTGCATGCTTATAAATCCAAGTTATAATTTAAAGAAAACTGTATCTCACAGTGAACACATTTTCACCCTTTTGTCCAAAGAAGTGTTTTTTTTAATGTGATCACCCATTCTTATTTGTTGAATCTTAATGCATAGGGTCTAGACAACATTATCTTCCACTTATAATACAACCATCTTTTTCTTCTGCTTTTTTCTGACCTTATTCCTTTCATAAAAATTGATTGATGAAGAAAAAGATATAAATGAGCAGTGCTTTGTGCAAAGAGTCTTCTGTCTGGAAGTATGGTGGTTGTTACTATGGACATCCTTAAAACAGACTTGGAGCTCTTCCTCATGGCCCTGTCAGCATCTATTCCTCTCACCCTTGAATCAGCAGAAAAGTACGCCAGCAGAATTTGAACTGCTCTATTAGCTGATTTTATACTGCCTGAGCAACAAGGGCGGCACTTGGTACTTACAAGCATCCTTCTCTATGTGTAATATGTGATGGGGTAGGCTTGAGTGACTATGGATAGGTATCTGGATGGTGGCTTTAGCCACCTTTCAAGCTGGCTGAAGGACAGGTTGCTGCTGAGAAGTTATCCATGCTGGTGACCTCTCGCTTGGAATATTTCTGAACAAAGGGGTAGCAATGTTTGGGTAGACCTCTGGAGTGTTTATTTAAACATATGTCTAGTGCTCTTCTGGAAGACTACTAAATTGGCATCCAAAATATAGCTTTCCCGACAGGTCATATGTGCAGCTGAGCATTGGCTGAATTATGTGGGAATTCTCCCAACAGCCGTTATCCATTTTATCCTGCTTCCTCCGCTTTTCATGCAACCTTCAGTTGAGCTAAAAGGAAAACAGACAGAATTATTTTCAATTTTGTCACAGCTCCCCATACATCACAAGTGCTGCAAGGGAATGATAGTAATGGCAGCAAATGGCCACTGCTAGTGGCACCAAGAAGTAGCTCAGTGCAACATGATAATACAGTATGCAAACTTACACCCTCCCAAAGTAATTAAACCAATGGAAAGTACAGCCATGTGAAATCCCTTGTCAGCAGAAGCAGCAGAAAATCTGTAATGCATTTGTTTGGAACAGATGATTGACAGAACCTGGCTCTTTCCTGATTTACATCAACTTTTCTAGCCCTTTTCTAGAACAGAGCTAAACCAGTGTATATAAAGGAGCCCATGTGCCTAGTCAAGCATTATGCACGCATGTGCACTGGCAGGAACCAGGTGTCTGGCTTTTCCAGCAGCCAAAGCGGCCATGGAGGGCAGTCCCCAGCAATGGGATATGAATGAGTATGCAGCCAATACGAGCTGTCAGATTTCAGCTCTTAACTGTAATATCTATCAATTGCAGTCATTGCAGATTGTTCATACAAGCCTTCTGTCAAGAGAATAGGGGAAAGACTACTTTAAAAATGGAACAGCTAAGCATGCCTTTAAACTGCCTCTGTGGTAGGCTAAGGATGATTTGAAGGTGACACCATGAGGATCTGCCTCTAAAAAATGTTTAGTATCTTTGTGCTGGGGTTAGCAAGTTCTCAGAATGAGGCCTTGGACTGGATACCTTCTGACACCTTCAAATAAAAGGCTGTCCTTTGTGAAGTAGGGCACGTGGCTTCTACAGTTTCCATTCTGCGAAGGTAGAGAGAGACTCTTTTTAGCCTAACATCTATAGATTTGGTGGGGAGACTCGTTTAGCAATACAGCAGAGAGCTGTATCTCCTGAGGTGAAATTAAAAACCACTTAACAGTCAGGAGATCTCCAACAAGGCATTATGTGGATATTCACATCTTTTCTCTTTTATTTGCATGTATATACACGCACACACACAGATGCCCACACACTGTTATAAATGTGTATGGGCTCAGCCTGACTAATAAACTGCAATTCTTCTGGGAGCAGACGTACCAACTCCTCAGAACTCCTTTGGGGCAAGAAAGGTTACTGCTGGGCACTCACAGGAGTGAGACATTTTCGTTGTGAAAGAACATCGCCATTTGTTCTTCGTAATCACGCCTCTTTCATCCTGCAATTAGAATTGTTGTGGGGGTGTGGAATGCAAAATAAACTTCCCCATGGTCTACTTTTCATGCACTATGGATTTTTATATCAGCTACAGTATTGTGGCCAAAGTATATAATGACAAAATCAACATGTGCTGTACACACACATGCTATAAGCCTCCAATGGGTTATATAACTGCATGTTGTCTTTATGTGTCTCTCTATACAGTACATATGTGGGGGGTATTTTTCTTTAGTATTAATTTAATATTATCAGCTTTTATTTCTAGCAGAATTTTAGTTCTAGGCATATAGTCAATATTTCACTTTATCAGATGATATGCAGCTCTTTCACAAACGTTCTCTCGTGAGAAGTCAAGTCTAGAAGTAAGAAAAGGGATGTAGCACTAAAGAAGGATAACACATAGTTGAAATGCACCTGTCATGTCAGAAAGAAGGCAAAATAAGGTGTCCAAGTATGTTATCCTGGGAGAAGGGCCCCCCACTTCACTCCTTATCAGAAAAATATGTCTAATTATAGTCCAGGCTCTGCCAGAAGATTAGATTTCAGAATAAGAAGAAATATAGCCAGTCCAACACTTACAAGAGTATTTGATTGCTTGATTCCCTGGAAAGTACATCTGGAGGCTCCAGGATTTTCTATCCGGCTGAAGTTATACACTTGGGGGGATGCCTCTCAACTGTGGGAAGGCTTTAGATATCTCTATATGCTTGGACTGATATGTCAATCAAATGATGGAAATATACATGGAAATGTACCTGACAAAAATGTAGATAATACAATTAGGTGCAGCTGGTAACTCTTTGCACACAAATAGGAGGAACAAATGTCTGAACCTATAGTATGTAACTTAGTGGCGTGGGAAAACTGATGCCTAGGACAATTGCTTCTTAACATCATACTCCAGGAGAGGACTGAGGCACCACTTAAGAAAAGCACATGGAGAGATCTTTAAGTAAACTTCCTTAAACTGAGGAAGGAAATTTGCTGCCTCTGACCAAAGCCCGTTCTCTCCATTACTTGTAGAGTATGCATGTGAGTGCACACACAAGGGAGGAGAATGTCAAAAAGATCCTTGCAAAAACTTCTCCTAGATTTTTTATTCAAATTTGTATCTCATAATCTTCTATGTTAGGGAAAATGGAAATAGGGTGGGAAGCTTCCTGACACTGCACTTTTCATTATTCAGTCCCTTGCTCAGCTGTAGTGATAGGGAAGAATAGGCGGGAGAGAGCGCTATATATGCCACCTTGAGCTCCTGAATGAAATATGGGACATAAATTAAATAAATAAATGGGGCTGAATGTAACAGCCTTCCCCAATCAGACACATTCCAAAAGTGGGACTGTATTTTTCAGCCAGCACAGCCAACTCTGGAAGTCGCAGTTCTACTACATCTGGAAAGTGCCTGGTTTGGGAAAACTAAGCTACAGGAAGTTGGGGAAATTTGAAATATTAAAGGTTAGTCATATAAAATTATATTAATTTCATTATGTTATCAATTCAACTACTACTTCCTTGATAAAGAAGATGTTTCAAAAGAATGCTGTGAACCAAAGGCACAGTTAAGGTTGTGCATGCTTCAAAAATAATTTGGGGGAAGTCTATCGGATCTCATGGGAATCCCAGCTCAGCAGCCCCCTGCTTTTCATTAAAACATTCAAGTCTTTTTTTGGTCTTCTGTTGCTTTAATGAATGGGATCCTTAATGTGACTCTTATTACAGCTGCTTTGATTTCCACGCTCATGCAGAAGCCACCAAAAAGACTTCATATTTTAATACATAGCAGAAGACTTGTTTGCTCAGGTTACTATATCTTGGCTTGTGCTTGCTCAGGTTACTGTATCTTGGCTGCAAATGTCCAGACAACCACTAGGTCATAGAAAAGAGTAAGAGGTTTTTCTATCTGTTTCCTGTCATCTAGTGGTCATCTGGATTTGTGTAGCCCAGATATGATAGCACTAATGTTTGGGCTTCAGCAATGCCCAAAGCAGTTCTTCTGAATAATTTTCAAAATACTGTATGTATAATAATTATCTCATTGAACCCCTTATAGACTCTACTGGCGGTACAGAAAACATAATGAAGTTAGGTGGTATTATGAATACTAACTTGATTTTATGTAGTTAGTTTTGCCTTCTTGATCTGTAAGTCCTGCTCTTATCGTTCGTTGACTTCCTTTTCTAAGTCCCTCAGTTATGGGCTGCTTTTTAGTCTGTCCCTTTCTTTGGACCCTCCTACCGTTGCCTCCCTGGTCCTCCTCCTTTTTCTAGGCTATCCTGGAGGGTCTCTTCCAACTTCTGGCCTTCTTGAGCTCTGGTTTTTCAATTCCTTCTTCCTTAAGAGATCTGCATTGCCTAATGTTTTTCTTAAGACCTCTGGTTTCTATTGAGCGACATTTTTTAATGATGCATTCAGGACACATGGTTTCCTGGGCAACTGCATAATTGATTTTAGTTTACATAGCAGACTTTGAGCTGATAGATAAAATGTTCAGCTAGCAACTTGTAATGGCCTCCTATGTCAGTCAGAGCTCAGAACTTTTCAGTAGGCCATTAGAAAAAAGGCAGGAAAAGAAGGACCTCTATGTGAACTTGTTCTTAGCCCTGAGCCCCTTTCAGTATTACCAGATAATGTGTTACCAAATAATAGAACATTATATAAATGTTTCATTATAACATAACATAAATGCATTACCAAATAATAGAACAAAAGTGGACAAAACATTATACAAAACAGGCAAATATTAACTGTTTTGTATAGATACAAAGCTATAATTATTTATTGTAAATTATGTAGAAATATATCTGAGTGTTGCTGGAAAGAATGTGGCCAGATGATCAGTGTGCCTGCTCTGTTCACTGATCTGATGAAGTTGATGGACAATTTAAAGACCCCTACTTCTCCTTTTTCTTAATCTTGAAATCATATGCAGGCTAGATGGACTTCAGATCAGGAAAGCATAGGGCTGCCAGATTTAAGCTGCAAAAATCTGTACAGTCATTAGATGGCAGTAAAGAGTGAAAGAAAATATCTTTCCTGCCACCTGGTGCTTGGACAGAGTTTTCAGCCCAGACCGGGTAGCCCTAGGTATGCACAATCTTTTGGGGACTAGTAGCTATACTCTTGGCCTTGGAATGTCATACTCCAAAAATAGCTATGGACTAATAAAACAAATTAGGTGCAGGGGCCAGGAAATAAAATAGGTTTCATTTAATTAAATTGAAATTAAGTACAGGTGAAATTATTAATATCATGTATTTAATAACTTTCCCCTTCTGCAATAAAATTGCAGTTTGATGGCAAATATTGAACAGGCTCTTGGGCTGACATTCCAGTTATGAGGAGGACTGGTTGTAACCTGGTGCTTTTAACTTTTTAACTGAATAGTATTTAAAATGATAGTGGGAAATACTTTTGAGTCTCCAGGCCAGCTGGTATTTGCTTTAGTAGAGCTGGAAGCCCATAGTCTTACATCCAAAATACAGACTCCAGGCTTGTTTTGGGAATATTTTTTTTTTCCTTTCTATAGTTATGGACAGGATTGCCTCAATATGGATGTGGGAAAGCAAAGTTCTAGCAGCCAAAGGCAGTAGCTATTCCTTAGCCAGAAGGGCTAAATTACAGCCTTCGTCCATCTTGTCTTCAAAATCTGTGGGACTATTCTCTCTGCAGTGTGTCTAGGCATCTCAGATTCTGTGTGCCCTGTATAATCTCTTTTGATTTCCACACATTTTAATGGTTTATAACTATCACAACAATCAGTGGCTAGCCTTGTATTTGTTTTGTCAGATCAGCCTAAGCCTTATGTATAGTCACAGATAAATAGACAGGAAAAAGAGGTCATCCCATCTTGGGAGAGGTATGTGCATATACACACATATATTTCTGCCTGAGTTGCCATGACAACACTAAGAGAACTTGAATCTGTAAACAAAGCTTTATATGAATCAAAACAGAGAAACATACTGAATGGAAAGGCAGTGCTAATTTTTCTTTTTGTCCCTCCTCAAGAAAGCTCAGACCTTTTTTCAGGTATATTTATTAACTTATTATATAGCAAACACATTTATATGGCTGCCCACCCAACCAATGGACTTCTAGGTGACAAACAAATGATTAAAATATAATACACAATCAATATCAATTTCTAAAAATCCCTGTTAAAAAATCTCCTTACCAACATGACAAACACACACCCACACACCAGGGCTCCATAAACATCCCGACCCCAGTGCCTGGGGAAAAAGGCCAAGTTTTCATGGCCTTCTGAAAGGCCACAGGGTCAGGTCATGTTGCATTTGTGTTACACGGGTTACCATGGTGCACCCAATACTGCATATACTGCTGCATACTAAACCAGCTGAAGCTTCCAAATGCTCTTCAAGGGTAGCATCATGTGGAGCACATATCAGTAGTCCACTCAGGAGGTGACTAGGACCTGAGTGTCCCGTGCCTCCCAATCTAGAAATGTGTGCAAGTGGTGTACAACATGTATTTGTGTGAAGGCTCTCCTGGCCACAGCTGCCATCTGCTCCTTGAGCAGGAGCCATGAGTCCCAGAAGACCCCCAGATCGTGCACCAACTCTGTCTGCAGGAATCTCCCCATCCAGAATTAACAATGCAAAATCATTAGCTATGGGGAGCCCTAAAACTCACATCCATTTAGTCTTGTCAGGGTTGAGCTGAAGCCTGTGAGATCCACACAGCCTCCAGGCTCTGGGAAAGTACCTCAACAGCATCACATGGCTGGCCCAAGGCAGAGATAAAAAAACAAACACCTGCATACATTGGCAACAATGCCAACTGGAGGAAGTTTTCATATGTGGGTGATGTTGGGCAAGGCTAGAATTTCAGCCAAGGGAACCATCAATCATAGATGGCTAAGAATGTTGCACATTAAACTGCATGGACAGCGCAGGCCTGTTTTGGGTACATGGTAAGGATACAATTGTGCAAGTAGCAAGATTTAAGGCGGCAAAATTTCCTGCTGGCTCTGTGATAGGAGTAGAGTACAGTAAAGCAGCTGTGTTGAATGTGGCTAAAGGTTGATGTATAAGAGCTACATGGCAAATTGCAAATTAACAAGTCACTGTGACCTATAGGCATTCACTAGAGAGTTCTCAAGGATCCTAATTTGAAAGTTTTGGTTTTTTAAAACAAAATATGAATGTGAATAACTCAGTGAATGTGTCAACTTAATACATACACAGTGCCAATGAAAAGGTGTTTTTTGTTTTTTGCTAAGGATTATTAGGAAATGAGCTGAAAATAAACCTACCAGTGCCATAGTATCTTTTTATAGATTAAAGGTGTCACTCCATATAGAATTCTGGAGTGTGTTTCTCATAAAGAATAACATAGAACAGATGCAGAAAAAGACAATTATAAGGACTGAGAAGTTGAAGCCTTTTCCTACAAGAGAAGTCTAAAATATGTGGGTCTTTTTGAAATAGGAAGACAGACTTAATCAAATACTACTTGTGATTTATATGATTACACTCGCTGTGGACCTGGGATTTCCAGCTTGATATCCATGGACCTTAATCCGCTCATGGATATTTCACTAGGTGTTTCTTCCATACTTTATTTTTTTTAAAAGACCAAATGTTGGACTACTGCAAAGAAAGCACCATCCTCCAGAATCATTTTTATTTCTAAGTATGCCCTTAAATTGAATGTGCTTCCCACTACATATGTCTATTATAGATCTCTCGGTTTGATCTTTCTTTTACATCTGTTGTGACTTTTCATTAGGAGAGTATGAAGGTCCCTTGTCTTTGTCAAACAGATGCCTACTTACCTTCAGCTGCTGCCATCTGACAAGTTCTCACTGAACAGCTTATTGTTCTTGGGAGAGGGTACACCCTTTCTATTATTCATAGGAAGATAAGCCTCTCCATAAAAAGTGTGTAGGTTCAGCAAAATGCTATCTTTATGAACATAGATTAATTTTGTGTCAGGCTTTACCATGAAGCTGCATTTCTAAGGCTAAGTTTCATAAACATATGACTCAATCTGCTTTCCTATCTCTTGTCAAGTACGTTTGATCCTGGCATCATCTCCAGCTTCTGTTCTTTGTATTTGTCTTCACTGCAGAAGACAGATTTAGAAAGCTGACATCTAAATGGATTGCCTACCAAATAAGATAAAGCCTGGAAACACTGGAAAATATTTGAAACTTACACTTTCTTGGATTAGATAGCCTCATTTATGATGCATTGTCATATTAGCCAGTTTTGCATCAGGGATAAAACCTATTAGATCTGGTAGGCACATTTTGAATTTTAAGTGCATATCATGGGCAGCCTCCTAAAACAGGGACAGCTGACTTCCTCCTATCTGCCTCCACCTCCTAGGATGTTCTCTACAACCATAGCTTACTGTTTTCTCTTTGCTAGGCAGCTGGGCATGCTTCTACACAAAATACTGGTCTGTAGTTGCATCCATGTTTATTTCTTAAGAAAACTTAATGGGTTAATGTGGAATGAAAAGATATTCTTAGAAGTAAAAATGATCCTAATGGCTAGTGCCTTCATGCTAACTTCCCCTTTATTATTATTTTTAAATTAACAGAATATTTTTAAAAGAGAATAAAAACAGGCAGACAGGCAGAATACTAACGGAAATGTCTCTGGTACCATCTTTTCTATCCTCAGCATTGGTACAACTCTATTTTATCTCATTATGGTCAATCCTTTTTAAAAAAGTATTAATTTATCAACATTGATCAACATCTAATGTTTAGATCTATATCTTCGTCTAATGTTATTTATTTCTTAAAATATGGTTTTAGGCCAGCCATGAAACAAAAAGCCTTTCCAAGGAAGCTTACAAAATTCATGCAACATCAGTAATATACAAATTATTATAAAACATAATAAAAGTCCAATAGTAGAAACAAAAGCAAATATAAACATGAAAATTAAACATGCACTTTTTCAATCAAGCAGCCCTAGCACTTCCATCCTATATCCTCTGGTGGTAGATATATTTCTATGAGTATACCAATTTCTATGGGTAGATGGGTGATCACAATTATCCTGATTAATTTTTGGTGGGGGGGGGGAATGCCTGTGATGTGATGGCATGTTAAAAAGAACATTTTAATATGTTAATAAGTATTGCCACCTGTAGCTATCCTTGCTTTATTTATTTGTTCAAAACAATATCTTTGTTACAGTATGTCAGCCTCATGGGGTAAACCAGATAGGAATCACAACCAGATGAACTAATTCTATTTTATTGTAAGATGTCAGGCCTAGCCCAAAGAACTCCTGGAGACCATGCAGGTTCAGTCAGCAAGGTTTATTTGCCAGCACTCGTTTACAGAAATCTTCTCAGACTGACCAGCAGTTCCCAGGCACAACTCTCTACTATCTTCTGGAAAGTTTAGGGATGCGCCAGCATTCTCCGCTTATCTCCAGAGCATTGCTCTGGAGACGAGAGCACCATTTTCACCCCCCTTCTTCCATTCCAGTCCATCACATAAAGCTACATTGACAAAATCTTGCAGGTCTGAAAGTACAATCCCCCCCCCCCCGCATCTCCTTTACAGCCCAAGAAACTAGGGAGAGTCTCTTCTGAGCCTCTTGCCCCATCCACTATCCAGTTGTGGGCTATGCTGCCTCTTATCTGACCACTCCCTTGGCAGTGTCTCTTTGCCCAGTCTCCCAAGGTCTTTCCCACATACCATTACATAGTTATTAATCCTACAAATAACAACAAAAAAAATTGTTCTTGCCAAAGGGGCTCTAATTTTTGTAGGCCCTCGGCACAGATACCCTGGAATGTTATTAGATTTGTAGTGGTCTCCTATCCAAGAATCTGATCAAATTCACACCAGCTTAGCATAAGAACAGTTGATCACCTAGTTGATATATCTTTAAACTGAGGCTATGTCTCTGGGTGTTGGTCGTACTGTCCTTCTGCAGAAGTGAATCTGTAAAAATTCTAGTTTTTGTTGGAACCAATCTCAGTGGTAGTAATGCTGTACAACAAAAGACACACACAACATTATATTTGTATTTGGGTCAAAAGCATTATAGTTCGTTCTTCTGCTCATTTTTATGTTATAGTGTCAGCTTTACAGATGTAAGAAGAAAGAAGTCCAGAACATTGAGTGGACTCCATAGAGCAGTGTTTCTCAACCTCGACAACTTTAAGATGTGTGGACTTCAACTCCCAGAATTCACCAGCCGGCAAGCTGGCTGGTGAATTCTGGGAACTGAAGTCCACACATCTTAAAGTTGTCAAGGTTGAGAAACATTGCCATAGAGGTTAATTCATGCAGGGATTATGTTTACCAAGGAGATTAGAGTATTACTAGAGGAACTTTGCTTATGTTCCTGCTCTTTCTTCAAAGTTTTCTTCACTCCACTCTTTCACACCTTCAGCAGATCCTGGGACTATGTAGCGAAGCTGCAGCAATGTATATTTCTTTTAAATAGTGCATCCACACCCCCAGCCTATCAACAACATTTTGGCATGTAGGAGAGACAGAAAATAATTTGCTTATGGAAGCTAGTGCATAGGGAATGTGTGGAATCATAAGTGGCTGTTGGACAGACAAGTACGAACTCTGGTTTGAGTAGTGGGAAAGCAATGGCCTTGTCTTCTGAATTATGTACAGGGTCTACTTTTATCTGCTATGCTTTGCCCAATCCCTTGGACCAAGGTAAGGTAAGGTAAGGTAAGAGAAAAGAAAGCTACCATTCTCCCAATTATATAATCCATAACATTTAAAGTTGTATTTGGAATACTACAATCAAGAAAGAGCGAGGATGATTTAAAAGGAGGACTTTCAGTAATGTAAAGGAGGAGCAGTTTCAGAAACTAAGCTCAGCCTGCATATAGCTGGGGATATACTGGGCAGAAGTGAGGGGGTGTCAAGTAAGAACACCAGCACCCAGTATTCTAAAATTTTGATTATGGGCTATCAAGTTGGTGTTGACTTTTAGTGACCACATAGATAGGCCTTCTCCGGGATGACCTGCCCCCAACCTGGCTCTTCAGATCTTCCACCACTGCTGTAATTCAGATTGTAATACTAGAAGACATATATTTAGTACATGTTCCCTACCTCTTATTGGGTTGATAGTGTGAAGCAGTTTTGACCAGCATACAGCAAACAGTATGTTGGCAAGGTATGTGGAACAGATGGATTAGTTCATAAAGAAAGCCAACAGTCTGCTGACCGTTCTCCTGGGTCCAGTTTATTCAAATGGACACTCATAATTGCTTAGAGAAGGAGCAAGTATTTTCTCCCCCTGAACTCAATCCATCTATTTGTAATTATTGGACTACTGAACTAGGGATACTGTATCTCTATTTAGTTGTGATGCTTAGTGGGTAACGGTGGACAAAAAAACGCTGCTTTAGGACAGCAGATGCTGCTTTAAAAAACAGAAAAGTATAATTGGCTTGTACTCAAGGATAGTCTATCCTCCCATTGGAGAGGAGTTTCCTGGATTACCTGTCCTAGACTCCCATCAGAGCAATTGCACCAGCCTGGTCCAGGAAAGGGGCCTGAATCCAGAATTGCTGATCTGGCAGCACTATAGGTAGTGGGGTTTCAAAAAGCAATAGAGATTTGGTGTCACGGGAAGCTTTTGAGGGTTTTCAACATACATGTCTATGTGGTTTGTTTGTTTGTTTTAACAACTGACACCCAATTGCAGTTTTTCCCTCAAATGATCTCTGGAAGTTAGAATAATAGACAAATGTGCACAGATGCATGCAGATAAATATGGGAGAGCATGGAAGATGGTCATACTATCAATTTATTTTTTTGCAAGGACCCAGTAGAACCAGAGGAGAAGGGAAGGACAAGGCATACAATTATTGGCCTGGTTTAAATGATAGCAAGTGAGCTCTGATTGTCTGACAGTTTTTTTCAGTATTGGCTGGAAGGACTGACAAGGACTGGCTGCTAACTCTCTGTGAATGTGAGACAAACATATAGACAGAGCCATGCTTCTAGCAACTTGATATCTGAATAGGTCTGCAAATTTCTAATGTAGCTCAGATCAAGCTTGTTTTAAAGAGATGAAAAATCATCCATATAGTCTTTCTGTTATGCACTTAAAGCAGCCTTTTAATTTTTTTTATCCCGCATTTATTATTTTGATATAACTCAAGGTGGCGAACATATCTAATACTCCTTCTTCCTCCTATTTTCCCCACAACAATAATCCTGTGAGGTGAGTTGAGCTGAGAGTGACTGGTCCAAAGTCACCCAGATGGCATTCATGCCAAAGCAGGACTACTTTTCCTTCCTGACTATGGTTATGTCAGAATACAATCCAGACTGACTGGTTCTTGGCCTTTCCCTTTTATAGAGAATTTGCCAAGGAGAGAGAGCGAGTGGAAAATCGCCGGGCCTTCATGAAACTGAGGAGACAGCAGCAGATTGAGAGGGAGCTGAATGGCTACCGGGCCTGGATAGACAAAGCAGGTAACACAGGCTGTGCTGGGGCATTTCCAGGGCCAGGTTAATCAACGGAGCTGTGAACTGCCCCCTCAGAGAGCCACAACAGTCAGTACAGAGATAAATAACTGTCCGAGCCTTTGCACCCAGTACTGCTGGTGAGACAGTGAAACAACGTCTTCCCCATGTTCAGTCTGGTTCCACTTGTCTTTAAAATGTGCTTTCTTTCTTTTTTTAAAAAGTTCCTTTTAAAAAAGTTTTATTGTTCTACATTGTTCTGGATTGTTATCATCTTATTTGTAAATGAAGTGTTCCACTGCACACCTCTTGTGTAGGTGTGAGCATCTGGTAAGTTTTTTTTTAAGTTTGCTAAAATATGCCATGCCATTTTTAAAAAGACATTTTTTTTAGCTTAAACAGATTAGAAGTCTATATAGAGCCTTCACAGTGCACTTAGAAATCACAATAAAATGTATTCCTTGTTGCTACACAACAATTCGGATGGATAATTTCATATAGCATTGTTGTTATGTCATAAAATAGAGTTGGGGAGAAAGTTATTTCATGAAAAATAAGTGAAGCTGACACAGTAATTCAGGGAGAAATCTTTTTACTTGAAAGAGCAACTAGTGTTTGTCTGAATAATTTTGCTGATGATTTCTCTGAATTATTTTTGTTTCTAATTATACATGCATAGATTAACACTGTTAATCTCTAATTCCAAACAGTAACATCACATGCCTTTTATCTTTGGTTTTTGTTTGTTTGCTTGCTTTATGCAGAACATTCTTAGAAACAAAGAGAAAAAAACCCTGAAATACAAATATTTTTTCCATAATAGTTCAGATCCAAAAAGAGTGTTGCATAGACGCACACTAGCTTCACGTTTTTAAGAAACATATTTCAATTATTGCCCTTTTTTCAGGGCTATTACTTGATACTACATTTCTGGAATAATAACACTAATAAAAATTGATGATGAAATAATTCCCCCTCTCTGCAAATTTATTGGTTTGATTCTGTAATTATTCAATTGTTTTCTCCAGAGAGTGGGAAAGAAGACAGATGTTTCTAATTGTGGCAGCCAGTCTGAATTTCCTACTTTTTTTGAAGATGGAACAAGGACTTTTCAAGGGGGGAAAAATCTGTTGATCTGAAGTCCCGTCCCCTGATTTTATCTTATATATGCATTATATTCAAATATAATTAGATTATCTTTTTAGTTTGGGATCAGACCTAGATTTGGCATGGAGATGTTCCTCTTCTTCCTAATTAAATGATCTTCCCAATAAACAATTTGTATCAGATCCAATTAAGAAAAATGCACTTATATTCCTGGATCTGTCAGGGGCCTTTGGTACTTGAGGGAGCTGGGGTTGGAGGCACTGATTTTGGTGGACCTACTGTTATATTGTCAACATAAGGGAATTTCTGTTTCATATCCCTTGTTATTTAACATTTATGTAAAGCTGCTTGGGAGAATTATACATGAGTTTGGAACAAGCTTCCACCAATATGCTGATGATACTGAGCAGTACTTCTCCTTTCCTGTGAACTCAGGACTGGACACCTCAAACTTCTTGCATATCTTCAGGTTGTAAGAGATTGTCTGTACCCATCCCATCAGATCTGGGAGAAAGAATCCTTTGCATCCTGATGATTAGAATATCATCTGGCTCAGTTGTGCTGGCTGGGGAATTCTGGGAGTTGAAGTCCACACATGTTAAAGTTGCCAAGGTTGAGAAACACTGAACTGAGGGGCGGGGTCAGGAAGTGTACATTTTCTGTAGCTGTCTTCTGGAACACCACTCCTCTCAAGATTACATTAGCCCCAACCCTGCTGGCCTTTCATAAAGCCCTTAAGACCTGGCTTTTCTTTCAGAAATGGGAATCGGAAAGGGGTGAGCCTGTAAATTGAATGTATTTGTGGTTGATTGATTTATCCTTGGTGGCCATTTTTTGTTTGCTTGTTTTATGCATGTTATTTATTGCTTCCTTTATTATATTGATGTTTTTATTGTGTTAGTCACTCCGAGTCACTTATGTGAGGTGGGCAGCCATATAAATCCAGGAAATAAATAAATAAGAACAAGTTGAAGCTGAATTTGGAAAAGAATTGTTTCTGAGTCCAGGGATGGGACTTCAGGAAGATCTGCTTGTTCTAAATAAGGTTGTGTTTCCCCTGAAAAAACAAGTTTGTAGTCTGGGAATCTACCTGTATATGCCATGGATGCTGGACTGCTAAGTCAACATCTATGAGTTAACTTTAACTTTATTAATATAGAGGCAGCCCCTCCCCCACAAAAAAATAGCATGAAAGAAGAAGCATGTTATAGAAGGATATTAGCAGTAATACTTTAACAGCTCTCTCTCTAAAAAAATAAATTAATTAAAAAATAGAGAGCAATAGAGAGAGATAAATGGATATATACATACACAGGGAGATTCAGTGCCCTTAACCAGCATGAGTAAAATTCAGTGCCATCTAATAACAACTGCAACAGTGCAAACCTTTGCTATGTTCCTGGAAATTTCAGTGGCAAAGTCAGCAAGTATAAAGTAGGTATACTTTAATATAATTTTGGACTTTAATTTCAGACCAGCTTTCACAATGTGTAGGGAGTAGAGTTATGAGCTGTACATGCCAAGCACATTTATGGCAAAAGGTGCCTTATACCCTTAACTGGAGGAGAGTGACCTGTGTAGCAGTTACCACAAGGTTAGAGTATTGCAGAATTTCCTTTGTAGAGCAGCCGTTGAAGATAGTTTCAACATTACAGCTGGCCCTGAAGTTGGCTGAACAGGTAGGAAATGGCATCTCTCAGGATAGCTCCATCATTGCCATGTTGAAACATCTATTACTAGTTACTGGTTATTTTCCCAGCACAATTCAAAGTGCTCACTTCAGTACATTTGATGTTGACTGTCAAGTATGATTTTTCCACGGTGGGGCCTATTTGTGGGCAAACTGCACCATCCTCATTATGGTCCAAAATCATAATAGTTTAGAGAGTTATGCTGCCATTTTTAATGTTTATATTTTTAAAGACTACCCAGAGCCATTACAGGGGTGATGGCATATACATTTGTAAAACAAAACCAAATCTGATGTTGGCAAAATGGCTGGGAATTGATATCTGTCAAGCACCAATTAGTCCATTAAGCATATTTTGCCAGTTTGAGATTTCTTATTAGAGACATGTTTTGAACTGAATGAAGGTAAACAGCCTAGCATCTTTGACTGTATCCACTGGCTCACTGACTTACTTCCACATAAGCTGAGTTTCATAAAAGTTTTCTTTACTTTGCTCCCATAGTTATAAATCATACTATTTTTCAGGGATGGGGGATTTAATTTGGCCCAAAACTGGATAATCCACCCCATGACACAAGCAAAACAAGCAAGCAAACAAACAAACAAACAAACAGAGCAATCCCTTCCAATGAATGGTATCCTTATGTTTTGTTCAGCAAGGAAAGGAAGAACTGGCACAGGGTGATTTTAAGCAGACAGCGAAAGGGAAAAGGTTAAGTGCTTATTATCATGTCCCATTCCACTTTCCCTGCCTGAAAAATAGAACAAAATAAATTGTTCATATGTCTCCTGCAAAATTTTAAGTTTCACCTACAGAAATCAAAATCATGCTTTATATATATTAGTAACTGCTAATTTTTAATTAATTTTAATAATTTTTAATTTTTAATTAATTAATTAATTAATAATTTAATTAATTTTAATTAATTAATAAGGGGACGCGGTGGCACAGCGGCTTAATGACGCTGAAAGTTGTTGGCCAGAAATGGTTGACGCTTCAGCGGTTCGAGTCCAGCCTTCGCGTTAGCAGGGTGAGCTCCTGTTTCCTCCCCAGTTCCTGTAAACCCAACAGTTCGAAAACTCACGTGAGTAGATAAATGGGGACTCTCACTCCGGTGGGAGGAAAAATGCTGGCGGCGCCTTGCAAAAAAGGAGTCAGGAGCAGTTGCCAGTAAGCGCGAAAAACCGCGCGCGCCCGAAAAGGGCGCGAAGCAACGGAAACCCCGCCTCCTGCGCACACCAGCTGGGCTCTGCTCTAGGAAGGAGGCTCTGGCAAACCACTTCCGAAACACTTGCCTTGAAAACTGCAAGGACTCGTCCAAGCAGTCACTGCAGAGTCGGTAACGACTGAGCGCAGAATAAAAAAAAAATTTTTTTTAACTCTGTGACCCATTTTGAGCCTGAGAAATGGCCAGGCTGTCTTCCTTACCAAGGAAGCAGTCCCCCAAAGTATGTGTTTGTAGAAATCCTGTACGGGTCTATGCTCTCGCATGACATTGTTTTTGTGTTCTAACTTTATTTGTAGCTCCAGTATTTTTATACCCTTATTACCAGTGAAATGATTATTTATATTTTATTTTGGAAGCCATTTTAAAGTTTCTGATGGTAGAACTTTCAAGGCAAAAAGGTATTGCTCTAAGCAGAATGCATGATGCTTTCTTCCCCCTTGATTGTGACGTTTCAGCCTAAGATGTGACTCCTTCCTTAGAAACCCCTTGAAAGAGACCAAATTTCTGACTCTTCGGAGCTAGTGTCCTGTGTCCTTGGAACCTTAGATGTTTAAGTGTGTTGCTGTGTTCCGTTGGAATAACTCCATTTTGCTGAATTTCCAGGCTTATTTTCTGCTGCTTCATTTATCTTGCATCCTCCTTTTTATTAATCCTCTTTCCCCTATTTCCATGGATATGAGAACTGAGAAATGTTTGCTTCACTAACATTCAAGAAAGCTAGACAACTGTATAACTAAACCAATTATAAATCTTTCTATAGAGGAAGTAATGCTGGCTGAAGAGAACAAAAATTCTGGCACATCAGCCTTAGAAGGTAAGAGTCTTCCTTCTCTCTCAAAAATGAATTATTCTTTTCTAATTGATTTACAGTACACTTGCTGTCACAGTCATACATCAGTTGACACCTTATGCTCAGCTCATGCATGTTTGCCAGTAGAAGATGGGGTGAAACTGCAGGGGTGTTTTGCTACCCTCTGCCTATTTGTGAAGACAGCCAGAAGTGGAGAAAGAAGGGAATTTGCGAGGGAGAAGCAGCAGGGCAGGACTATGTGTCTCCCACATGTTGTTTTCCCTTTGTGATCCCTCCCCAATGGTGCTATTTGAGCAGGTAGGAAGAAAGAAACAACCTAGCAGTCAGGAAGGCTTCACGTGGCAGGTCTGTCAAGTGACCCAAGTGCTGGCATTCTCAAGCATCCCAGACACAGGTATTTGGATCAGCTCAAAATATCCAAGAGCAGCCCACATCAGAAGACAACCCCAGCCCTCCTCCACCCAACACCCAAGAGTCAACAAATAATCTCATTTTAAGTTTTGATAACATAATATCCATTTAAAAAGAAGAAAGTAAAACAATTACTCCTCATTGAACAACCATTCACAGTTACAACAGTGATGAAAAAGTAATTTTATGACCAATCCTCACATTTATGACCTTCACAGGTCTGTAAAGCAAAGGAAAGCTGAAGTAAGGTCATAAGCACAGTCGTGGTTTCACTTAGTGGCTGTTTTGCTTAATGACCAAGTTGCCAGTCCCAATTACAGTAGCTAAACAAGGACTCCCTGTATATGGAAAAAAAAAATAGAATAAACACATGGGAAAAAATAGGAAAAAAGGACTAACAAAGCATAGATACTGTACATAATGGTGAGCCAGTTTTTAAAAGGTGAATTAATCTGTGCCCATTCAGGATCTTATTGATCAGTTTTTCCATTATGTTGATAAAGAGTCTATTCAAAGGCTGAAAGTCAGCCCATCATGAATCCAGGTTTTTCAGTATGAAGTAGACATTTCTTTCCAACAAAACAAAATGCCATCTTCTTGGCAACACTCCAAGCTCAATAAATCCAACATTTTTCACAGACCAATGTATTCCCAGTTTTCAGTATATAGTTCAGCATCATCTTAGCATCTTTAAAACTTATTTCTCTTTGCAAAATCTTATTAACAATAGTTTGGATATCAGACCAAACAGAGTAACTGTAGAACAAGCCCAAATCATAAATGTCCAAGTCCCCTCAGTTTTAGCTTATCTACAGCTGGTGTCAGCCATAACAAACACACAGGCACACACACACACATATCCCCTGTCCTGACTATCAGGGTCCCCTGACCATGGCTTAGCAATAAATCACAGATCTCTAAGTATTTCATGATTTAGTTCCACGCCTCAGCTAGATTTCAGAAGACTCACAAATATGGCTCAGCTAGGTTAGAAATTGTATTGAGACAAGGATGATGTTGATTGTCCACTATCAGTTGATTACCCAGTATCAGTAAGCAGATATAAGTGGGTTTTACACCCTTGAGGTCATGGCTTCATCCTTCTCCCCTTCCAAAGTAATGGATACTTGGCACAGCACTTAATGATTTTGAAGTTAAGCAGTTCTTGTATGCTTATGTAGCATTCATCTCTGTCCTGGGAACAACTGATTCCCAGTTTAACCCTCATACTGATTTAGAGATTATATCTAAATCTCTAAGCAAAATGTCCAACTTCATTTTTATGGGATATATAGCCAAGTATTCATACAGTGAAATAACAGAACTATGTGAAGTTAAGTGTTGTGTATTGTATCTTCCCCTGAGATAAGACAATGCATAGTGTGTATATCAGTGACAGCTATTGTTGGCTCTCACTACAATTGTACCTCCAAGAATAATCAAGTTTCTGCTCAGTTATTATAAACTAAATGTTAGGAACGGCTCATTGTTATTGCATCATATAGATGTGATATTTACTGGTGTGCTTTTTCTTCTTGTTTAGTACTTAGGAGAGCAACTATTAAAAGGAACCGGACAGAAGCCATGAATCGTGATTCCAGTGATGAGCGTGTGGATATCTCTTCTGTGGGTAAGATGGAACTAACAATATGTCCTTGAGCCAGTTAAGGTACCTCATTCTACAATAATACAATATAATGGCTGATGCCAGAGCATGAAATGGCCCCATTCAAACAGAAGTGAAGAAGCAGATCAGATCTACGTAGTAAATAAAGTGGTTAACTGTTCTGCTCCAAGACAGCAGAAGATGCTATATAGTCAATTGGGAGAATCTACTGCTGTACTTTTAACACTGTTGCTCCCTTGATGTTTTATGGACAGAAGGTAGGAGGAAAGATAAGGTAAGGTAAGGTTTCATGGAGGAAGACACTTATACAATGACAGAATAACTGCAAGCTCTTGAGTGGAATAAGTAAAGCCTACAGTGCATTCTAATAGCTCTCAGCATCTCCTATCTCTCTTCTTCATTCCACTGCAGGAACCCCACTTGCTCGATCCAGCATCAAAAGTGCAAAATTGGATGGGGCCTCATACTTCCGACACAAGGAACGGCTCCTGCGGATCTCTGTCCGTCACATGGTGAAATCCCAAGTGTTCTATTGGCTTGTCCTGAGCATTGTGGCCCTCAACACCGCTTGTGTGGCTATTGTCCATCACAAGCAGCCTCCATGGCTCACACACCTGCTAAGTAAGTGATGGAGTTCTGTATTGTTCATGCACCATTCTTGCAAGAGATTCAAAGAAGAGAACAAGAAACACTAGCCTAGAACCAACTGCATTATAAGTAAAAGCATCTCACTTCTACAAAGAGACTGAGCACTCTCAGCTGGTCTTTTAGTGATTGTGGAGCCTAATCATATTGTGACAGAAGTTTAAATCAGAATTATATTCCAGTGAGGAAGAGTTCTCATGGGGAAGTACATGAGAACCGAGATAAATCTCCTTCCTACCTCCACAATTAAGAGTTACAGCAAACGCTTAATTACATTTACGAGAGACAACGGTATTGAAAGTCTCCCCCAAATAGCAAATGGGAGATTGTAGAATGGGGGAATGATTGTGTATATTATTATTGTTGTTGTTGTTGTTGTTATTATATTACATTATTATTGAGTGTCAGTTTTAATGAGTGAGTTTCTTCTTTTACCATGTACTTGGAGGTATATAGAGATAGAGATATATAGATATAGACATACACATGCATATGCATATACACACACACATACGCACGTATGCACACACGTACTTATATAACATCTGAAGTGCATTAAACTGTGATCATTAAATCAAGAGCTTACTGTTCTAGGTTGACAAGTAAAGACTGTCACAGTGCCTTCTTTTCAGTGATATTTTCAACATATTGCAAATATATTTAAATTAATATATAGAAACAAATTAGATTACTTCACATTTTAATGTGAAGTTACTCAATTTGCATAACCCAAAAGAGATGTGACCTAAAAAGTAGTTATATGCAAACATCTACATTTTCCTGAATTTTGTAATGTAGTTCACAACTCATTAATGGGTGCAAAATGCATATATCAGGGGAAAGTGAAAAGGAAAATGCATGTGTTAGGAAAACATACAGAATGCATTCACATTTTCAAACAGACCTTTTTTTAAAATTGCAAACTGATATAGTAAAAAAATGTTTTGGTTATCACTGACCTCAGTCCTTACTCCCACTAATAAAGTGGGCAACCCTCATTATTTTGTTGATAATGTCACCAGCTTAATTTGGTAATGGCATCATGGATCCTATAAACAAAATTGTATAGGCCAGAATAGTGTCCCAAACAAATAAGAGCCAGAAGAACAAAAGGTCTGGAAACAATAGCAAATCAGAACAAAATTGTGAAATTACAGATTAACTTTTCCGACAAGCCTAATCTGGAGAAGCATGTTTGAGTTCTGAGCATCACAATGCTAACCCTCTTCACTAACCACTAAATTCCCTCTAGCAGGTTCTTTAATTACTGCAGGGCCTGACCTACTTGGAAAGGCTTCCAGAACATTTTTTGGAAAGACATTATATATTGCTGCTTATACATGAAATAACAGGCAAAAGAAATAACTTGCTTCTTATCAGTTTTGCTAAAGTACTGCAGACTGTAAATTAAAGTAAACCAAAATAATTCACATCATTAGGTGTCTAGGTAGAAGAATGCTTGAAGGACAGTTAGAACAGAGATGGACTAACTTCTCCTTTGGGTAGTTTGCCATTTATTTTTATCACAAACCTCTGCATTTTAATGATATAGAGAGGCAGACTCAAACAAAACCTCTTAAATTACTGGTTTGATCATACAAAAGCCCAACTTACTTTGTAAGAGTAACAGGCAAGAGATGATCTACCAGAAATTGGCCAATGATCCACTGATGTGCCTTTATAATTTATACTCAGAAGTTGGACAGAGAAGTAATTTTATCATTTTTTAAAAATCCCCACATTTTTATAAGCTGCAGTCACAAAGACTCTTTCCATCTCCCAGGATGATTCTAACTAGCTTTTCTCAACCAAGTTGTATGTTGTGTAACCAATCAGGTAGAGAAATTTGTCAATGTCAGCCTGATATTTGAGGGTATATCACTCATTTTTATAAAATTTTCTTCCAACAATAAATGAGGAGGACAGGCAGAACTGGAACTAACCCACTTGGATGGCTTTCTTTCAGATTATGCAGAGTTTATATTTCTGGGGCTGTTCCTCCTAGAGATGTCCTTGAAGATGTATGGAATGGGGCCACGTCTTTACTTCCATTCTTCTTTCAACTGCTTTGACTGCGGGGTAAGCAGGGCAAATGATAATGAAGGAAATAAGTTAGTTGGAGGAAATGCATTGATGTGAATAAACCCTTATAAATGAATAGGGAGGGCAATGTGGCACCAAAGATGAGCCCAACTACAGAGAAAAGTTGGTCCAGAGGAAAGCTGTACAGTAATTTGATTAAACTGATGGTTATGCATATAGTCCCTCTATGTACATGTGTCAAAAGTAAGGTCTTTCTTCAAACTTACCTTTTCATTGGCTGTCAGGGTACAGATCTTTCCTACAAGAGGACTAGGCAAGATGTCAGTGCCGAGCTAATGGCATGAGAATAGCAGGAGGTAGTCCTGTTGTGCAGGGCCAGGAATACCATACCATGGCACATTCCCCAAAGGCCACATTTAAGTAGTGAAAAAGAAACAGGGTAATCTCTCATGAACCAAGCAAATGCTAAGGAGGAATCTCTTGCAGCTCTCTCTTTAACTGAACGAGGTCAAGGAAAAGGAAAAATAATGGGTGTGCTTGGGGTCCTCTTTCTATACTGAGGCCTCGGGAATTGTGGTGGAAATTACCAGTGAGCAAAACCGTTGCTTCATATGTATGTATGTATGTATGTATGTATGTATGTATGTATGTATGTATGTATGTATTTATTTATTTAATGAAATTTTAACAAGATAAAAACCATACATATATTGAAAAAAGATAGAGTATATAAAGAAAAATAGTGGTTAGTGGGAAAAGAAAATTGAAAAAAGAGAAAAAGAAAAAAGAAAAGAAAAGAAAAGAAAAAAGAAAAGAAAAGAAAAGAGAAAAGAAAAGAAAAGAAAAGAAAAGAAAAGAAAAGAAAAGAAAAGAAAAGAAAAGAAAAGAAAAGAAAAGAAAAGAAAAGATTATAAGGGAGTGGCTTCTGATCTTCCTGACAGTGGTTATAAATGCATTTATATTTTACCCTCTCTCTAAGGTTACATCATAATTTCCTTCTTTCCATATGCTACGCTTTCTAATCGCCAAACCCATAAATCACAAGTTCATTTTTCTCTTTTTTCAACAAAAAGTCCATAAGGGGTTTCCAGTCACTAATAAATATAGTTGTTGATCTTTCTCTAATCAAGCAAGTGAATTTTGCCATCTCTATTAGTTCTGTCATCTTCACTATCCGTTCCTCTGCTGTAGGCATTTCAGGGTCTTTCCATTTTTGTGCAAATAGTAATCTCGCAGCAATGATCATATATAAAAATAGTAGCAAAACCACTGCTTCTTGATCCTCTCTCCTGTTCCCACTCTTAATAGGCAAAATCCGGGAATACCTACATCTAGTTCTAAACTGATTTAATAATAATTTCTCTCCAGGAAATAGTTGGGACTATAATTCTGTAAGGTAAGAAGGCTCTAACACAGCTATCTGGCACTACCAACAAGCCAGTTTTTAGGATACTTTGACAGAAGCCCTGATTATTTGACTGCCATAAAACTGCCCAGTGTGTTGTTTCCATTAGGCTTTAGTAATTCAGTGCTTTGCATTGTTTTCTGGTGATGGATTTTGCAAACTATTTAGAATGCAAGATAGCTCTAAAAAGAGTGAAATAAAATATGTAGCACTTTCATTATTACTACTGCTCAGTTTCATTCCATAGTATAATTATATGTGTTGATCTTGTGTGCACAAGAGAGCATGACAGAATGCACAAATGTGTGAAGCACTTTTTGAGAAGGGGCATTGTTCATACTGGCTGAAAGGGACTATTGGGCTTACAGTCCGATATATTCAGAGGGCAGCAGTTTGGAGAATACTGTATTACTTCAGGATTTCTTCGGCATGTGTTTTCTCTCTTAGGTTACAGTGGGGAGCATCTTTGAAGTGGTTTGGGCTATCTTTAGACCTGGAACCTCTTTCGGAATTAGTGTCTTGCGAGCCCTACGACTTCTACGGATCTTTAAAGTCACAAAGTGAGAATTACTGTCCCTATTTTCTCAGTGTTTCCTCTGTCCTTTTTCTCTGCCTTCATTTCTCTCTGTCTGATTGACAGCTAACCTCCCCCTCTCCTTTGTCATCCTTAGTGTTAATAGTATTGAGCTATAAAAAGCTAAGCAAAAATGTAGAAAGCTAAAACTGATCAAATAATAACACATATCCTCCTTAATATACTCTCACACACACAAATAATAACACATATCCTCCTTAATATACTCTCACACACACAAACTTCCCTCGGAACATAGGGGAAGAGCCAACATGGTTCCAATATTTAAGAAACAGAAAAAAGTGGACCCAAGAAACTACAGGCCAATCAGCTTTTTCTAGGAAAATCCTAGAAAATATAATTAAGCAGTGGGTTTGCGAGCAATTAGAAACAAATTGGTGATTACCAGAATCCAGCATGGATTTGTTAAAAACAGGTCATGCCAGACAAATGCTTTCTTTGATGAGGTGAATAGATTAGTGGACTAAGGGAATGCTGTGGACGTAGTATACTTTGGCTTCACTAAGGCAATTTATAAGGTAGACCATAGTCTCCTTCTTGATAAACTGGAAAAATGTGGGCTGGATGTTCCCACTACTAAATGGACTCACATTTGGCTGAACAACCATAGTCAATATGTGATCCTTAATGGATCTGTGTCTACATGGAGGGAGTGTACATGCAGTGGGATACCTCAGGGTTCTGTCCTGGGCCCAGTTCTGTTCAACATCTTCATAAATGACTTAGATGAGGGAACAGAAGGCATGCTCATAAAATTTGCAGATGATACAAAGCAGGGGAGGGGGAGACTGCTAATACCCCTGAAGGCAGGCTCAAGATTCAAAAGGATCTTGATAAACTTGAGCATCAGACCCTATCCAACAAAATGTTGTTCAATGTTGAAAAATGTAAGGTTCTGCACTTAGGCAGGAAAAGCCAGTTGCACAGGTACAAAATAGGTGGTACCCAGCTTAGAATTAGTACTTATGAGAAAGATCTAGGGGTTTTGGTAGATCACAGATTAAGGATGAGTCAGCAGTGTACTGCAGCTGCCAAAAAAGCCAATGCAGTTTTGGGCTGCATCAATAGAGGTATAGTGTTAAAATCACAGGAAGTGATAGTACCACTCTATGCTGTACTGACAGGCCACATCTGGAATACTGTGTATAGTTCTGGGCTCCATAATACAAAAAAAGATGCTGAGGAACTGGAAATAGTAGAGAGAAGAGCAACAGAGATGGTAAGGGCATGGAGGCTAAAACCTACAAAGAGCACTTAAAGGAACTTGGCATGTTTAGCTTAAAGAAGAGAAGGCTACGGGGAGATACCATAGCAGTCTTCTGGTACATGAAGGGATGTCACAGGAAGAGAGAGTGGGTTTATTCTCCCTATCACCTGAGGGTAAGACAAGAACCAGTGGGAAGAAGGTTTTCAGGTAGAGATCCAAACTTGAACTAAGAAGGAATTTCCTGACTGTGAGAGCTATTAAGCAATGAAACAACCTGCCTCCTACACTTGTGGGTGCTCTATCACTGGAGGCTTTCAAGAAAATACTGGATAGCCATTTGTCCAGAATGGTATGAGCATTCCTGCTCTGGGCAGAGGATTGGACTAGAAGACCTCCAAGATCACTTCCAACCCTATGATTCTATGATACTATGACATAAATCTGCTGAATTCTGGTTACCAAATGTCCACCCAAATAAAACAGTCTTGTGATACTTTTGGAAGCAAGCTATAACAATATCTGGATTTTCCAGGTATTGGGCCTCCTTGAGGAATTTGGTGGTCTCTCTGATGAGTTCTATGAAGTCTATTATCAGCCTGCTCTTCCTCCTTTTCCTCTTCATTGTAGTCTTTGCTCTACTTGGGATGCAACTTTTTGGTGGCAGGTAAGTGTAAAACCATGGAAATCTTCTTTAACATGTCATCCAAGATACTAGGTTATTCCATAAAGCTTCTATAATGTTTTCTGATAATTCTACTAATGCTTAAGTACACTTGGACAGAAAACTGCTTGTGGGGTCCCTCCAAGATCTGATGGCCTGGTTAAACTGATTCTGAAGAATGATTTTGGAAAATATGCCCACAAGCTGCATGTCTTTCTTCTATCTTGCAGATTTACTACACAAATATAATATTCAGTAGCTGTCATAAAAATAATCATTTTAAGAATCTTTCAGCTATTTTTTTTAATTGCTTGAAAGATTCATAGTTCTCACTTCTGGCCTTGGAAATTTGTAGGCACTGGCAAATTGTTAGAATCCAGTGAAGTGGTGGCAGAAGATCGAAATAGTGCTGTTAAGGAGATAGAACTAAACATCTAAAACAGATCTCCATTGCTCGTCATGGCTACATTCCTGAATCATCTTCTCAGCTCTATTATCACTCTATTATCTTGCCCTGATTCCATTTTTCTGCCATGCAAGGGCCATTTAGATTATTGGTTTCAACCCTCTGCAGGAATCCAAAGTAAAACATCCCCAGCTAATGGCTGTCTAACTTTCATTTGAGCACATCTAGTAAAAGGAAATCCACCACCTTTCTGAAACAGAGAATCATAGAAAGAGACCAGAAGGTTGAATAATTCAACTTTTTGCTACCTTCTGTTGGCTGAATCAGAAAAAATTGTCCTAGCATTAATGTTCACTTTTTGTTTTCCTTTTTGTCTTCTTTTATAAACAGATTTAATTTTATGGATGGCACTCCTTCAGCAAATTTTGACACCTTTCCTGCAGCCATAATGACAGTTTTTCAGGTATAACTCTGGCTTTGGAACCTGGTACTAGAGAAATTAAATGCAATGTATAGCCCTCTACTGCAGGTTTATTGTCTAGTTTATTGTCATTCAGAGGGGATAATATATCAGGGAGATACTGCTCCTAAAAATGGTAATTAATAGTTAGATTTCTGTCCCTTCCTCTTTGTAATGTGTAGTGAAATACATTGCATGTCCTGATGTTGTGCATTTCCCCCAACTTTACTGATAATAAGCAGTATGCATAGCTATAGAGGGGAGCCCACTAAAAATGGAAGAACATTTGGGAGGGACTGGGAAGTCTGAGACTATGTCATCAAATTATAGTTTTAGCAGGAGACATAAACTTTCCTCCAGAACCAAACTATCATCCCCACCCTTCCAAATCCAAAATAATGAGAATAGTTAATTGTAAATTAACAGACATGGAATGTTTGAACAAAGTATCTAAATATAGATTCTTCTCCCCATCAGTCAACTTGGGAAAAAGAATAAATAGTACTGGAATTTTATGTGGAAGGATGAAATAAGACATTGTGGCCTGGTTTACAGATCAAGCTAATCTATGGCTTGTTTAAATGTGGTTGTTGAACAATCCATAATGCCTAGCTGCAGATCACATGCTCTGCAAAGCCAATATCAAACAAATCACATTATTGCTTAATAAGATGTATGAACTAGGTCAGTTGCTAAAATAATATTTAAATGGGAGGGAGCAAGATACAAGCCCTACTTTGGTTTCTGGGCACAATCAAAATGCTGCTTTTTTATGCAGTTCGGGACCAATATACCTTTAAAGACCACCTATTTCAACTAAAATCAATTTTCCCCATAAGAACATTTCTGGAAAAATTACTTCTTGTTCCCCACTATAGTGAAGTTGGGTGGGGGGGGATGAGGCTAGAAGAAAATATTTCTCCATAATAGCCCGTATATTATGGAACAACTTCCCTAAAAGAGCTACATTAAAAAGCTACATCAGCTCCAGTGTTATTGTCCTTCTGGAAGTAAGTCAAAACAGAGCTCCTCCAGAGGGCTTTTTAAATTTAATTTATTGAGGGAACACCATAAATATGTTTTATATTAATCTAAGTTGCTGTTTTTAATTTTTGTAATTGTTGTTTTATTATATTGTAGATACTGTAAGTTTATACATTTTGTAATTACCTTTGTATAACACGGAGAGTCATTTGATTGTGATGTCTTAGAAATCAAATCAGTTCAACCAATCAGTCAGTACTGAGTGGATACAAAAGCAGTATAGGCTTTAAGCTAGTTACATAGGACCCAAATACAACTTCCAAGACTGGAATCAACTACTTCACATGTTTTATTTTCTTTTTGTCAGTCAAAGATAACAGTTCCCTATAAAGTTAGCCTCTACAACAGCATTTAATAAACATGCCCACATGATTTAATAATTAAATAAATTTGAACTGTAATGGCAAGAACTAGAATTCACATATGGACAATTGTATATTGGAATCATTTGATCAGATCAGCTGAAAACTTTAAAATATTTTAAATTTTTTAAATTATAAAATGTATACTCCACTTTCTGCTTATAAAAAATACAATTGGTGAGTTGTTATTAAGGAATGGGGAATTTTATTGGGTGGTACTGGTGGTACTGGTACATATTCTGCTTATATGCAGAAAGTGCATAAAAGATTAAAAATCACAAAGCACCATACAATAAAAAGTAAAACTAAGGTGTTTGGTGAACTAATTCTCACCCCAAAATGTTTTAAAAGTTTTTGTTGTTCATTTCTTTTAACATTCTACTGTATCAATATATCTGATCATATGTACGTACTTTAAGTTATTGTTGTCAAACTCATCTGTTACCAGTACCACCCAATAAAATTCCCCATTCCTTAATAACAACTCACCAATTGTATTTTTTATACTCCCCACTCCCCATCACTACACTGTCATAGCCATTTCTTACTTATACAGTCTGGGAATGGGCAGCAAATGAAATGAAATGAAATGAAATGAAATGAAATGGAGATTTGAGTTCTGAGATGTTCTTATTGTCAAAGTTTCCACTTGTATTTTATTTAACTATAAATAACTATAACTGTAACTATAACAACTAGCTTATTAATTATTAGGTATCTGTGGTTATATTAAAAAATGAACTCTTCACTAGAATTGAGAAAGAAGAAATAACATCTGTTTTTGTGTGTGTGTGTAGTTCAATCACTGGATTAGTAGTCTGTCCATGCCTGGAATGGTAGCTTTCCTGTTTAAGGAACTGGACTAGCACATGGTAGTCCTAAATTCACTCTTAGCCATAGGAACTAATTATATGTATTTAAGCAAGTCACTTTCTTTTGGCCTGTCCTTCTCTGAAGAGTGTTCTGGGGATAAAATGAAGGGAGATCCCTCTAAAAGCTATCTTGAACTTCTGGAGGACAGATGGAAGAGAAATCAAATTAATAAAATAAATAAAATAAAATGTTTGTTTAGATATTAACAGGTGAAGATTGGAATGAGGTGATGTACAATGGGATTCGCTCTCAAGGTGGTGTCAGCTCAGGAATGTGGTCGTCCATCTACTTCATAGTCCTCACATTATTTGGAAACTGTATCCTTCCTAATGTATTGTTTTGAAGTATAAGTTTTAACATTTGACCATGGAAAGTAGTATTGTGAGTTCTCCTGTTAACATCTCCAAGACTCATCATCAGGATACCTCCATACTTACCATCTGCCAGTCCTAAATTGATTCTCTGCTACTGTGATCCCACACTATCATCTCCATTCAGTAGGAAACATACCCAGTATTAGAGCTCTATGCAACTTGGGAGCCTCGCCTCTTGGCTACTGGGCCCTCCCCACTCTCCTCAAGAAATTAAGCTATTATACTTCAAACTAGCACCTCACCGCTGGTTTTGATTGATCAACATGGTGACTCAACCACTTTCCTTTTAAAAAGCACTAGACTCAATACTTGGATGGGGAAGTGGGACATTGGTTAGACTATTTTTTTGCACATTGGCCAGCTAGATCAACTTGCATGGTGTTCTCCAAGTTTCAAGGTTGTCACAGTGAGAATACATGCAGTTAGTTTTAGGCTGTTTCACAGGATTTGGAAGGTGAAAAGAATGGCACTTTTGTCTTTGTAGTTCTGGGCCTACAAATCAGAGTGGGATATCACTCTTTTTTCTTGGGCCATTTTTCTGATTGAAATTTCTATCCATGACTTTCTTTTCTCCCTCAAACTACTGTTTAGACTTTGCTTAGATCAGAGAGCTACAGCCCTTCCTGGTTGAAGATACAGGATGCATTTCCAGTCACTGGAAAAGACTTGTGTCCTGAATTTGAAATTATAGTATTTAGTTAGTAGCTAAAGCCTGTTTATGGCAACCTAGTCAAAATTTCTATGAGACTAGGAGAAGTACAGTCCTGACATAAACTCAGGAGTCTTTATAGCACCTTTTCCATCCAACAAATTATATTAAAAGATTTAATAAAAAGCTGCAGCTCACAAAAGCCCATGCCTTTTAATAAAATGTGTTAGTTGGAAAAAGTGCTACCAGACTTCTGATTTTTTGCCCCTGTAGACTAACATGGCTATCCTCCTACACACTCCTGTCATAGAAGCTTCTGTGGTCCATCCACCCCATGTGATTTTATCTTTTAAGTAGGACTGGAGCAATATAGGCTGAAAAGATGAGGAACATAACCCATATTGACCAGTAAACTTCTTCTACATGGCAGGTTTGTTCTGCATTATCTCCCTCTAGCTGTTCTAATGTGATGTTTCATTCACCCTCAACTATCCTAGATACCCTACTTAATGTGTTCTTGGCCATCGCTGTGGACAACCTAGCCAATGCACAGGAACTGACAAAGGTAAATAAAAATACTGTAGCATTAACAACCTACTGTCTCTTAAGCTCCATATAATGTAGAAGTCAATATATTCTTAATCATGATGTAGTTATGAAACGTAGTTTCAGCCCTGACTTATCAGACTTAAATCTCAAGGAGACAGAATGTCAAGAGCTTAACCTTGGCATGTATAGCATTAATATAAAACAAAGGAGTCCATCTCAGCCAATGCAAGGAGCTTTCTATCAGCATTAAGGAGTCCTATTCTGTTCAAGCATATCTGGAATTTGGGGGTGGGACTTTTAGTTCAGTAGTAATGGCTTTAAGAAGACTTCACCTCTGCTGCTTTTTCATCATTCTATAGTAGTTACTTCCTTAATGAGTTTTCAAAACAATGAAAATAATACAATTAAATAAAGAAGAGAATTACACAATAAAGAGGCATGCAAAATAATGTAAGCAATACTGATTAAATTGGCAACTAAAATGTTTTAAACTTCTAAAGGAGAGGTACCCATCACATATGAGACCGTATTCTTAAAATCTGCCTTCTCATTCTCTTAAATTCCTATTACTTATTATTTTTCCCCATTGATTTTATTTCAAAAGCATTTGCCAGTTTCTGCTACAAATAGGCAAAAGCTCCTTTTCATTTCAGCTAGGCCTACATCCTTCCTTCTCAGATTACTTAGTTCATAGATATAATCATTATTTTCATTACAATCATCAGGGTTTATTAAAGTTATCTCTTTGAAAGCTCTGTATCATAAATCTCATTCATTTTCCTCCAGTTTACCTGTTGATGCTGGTGCAATTATCATTAACTTACAGTTATAAATTGGAATCATGCCTAAATGAATTTCATTAGAAATTGTACGGTTATGATCCATGATATTACAAAGTATATGGTGAGTTAGCTAAGCAACTGAAACCACTGCTGCTTTCATAATAGTGTTTTAGTAAAAATAGAAAGAGTCCATATGTTATCTCTAATTTCTGGCCCAGCTGCATTAATCATTTCTACTACCTGATGTTAAGCAGATCCTCTGTTACAGACAAATCTCTGCCATAGTTAATATGAATGAAACAGAACATGATAATTTATTGTTAATTTGCCTCTGGGTCAAATAAATATGCATCTCTAAATGGAAAAGGCCTGGAATATTTTATATCAACAATGAATTCATTAAAATAATATTTATTTATTATCATTATTTATTACTCAAATGTATATTCCACCAGAGTCTTAAAAAAGAATCAGCGACTATTTAGAAGGAAAAATAAAAAAGAACAAGAGTAAACTGGCACGCGTTGGAAGTGATCTGTAAAGATACCATTACTTCTCTAGGGCTCATAGTACGATGTCATCATCTTTTTTATTGCCCAAAATCTGATTTGGAAAGGCTCCTGTATAAGACAACATCTGGAAATCACATGCAAGCTACTAGGAAGGGTTTGGAGGATGAATGGGGTATAATATTTATAATACTATAAATAGTATTATCATTATTAAACATTTATAACAATTCTATAGAGGAAATCCACAAGCAAGTGCATCACTTGTTTTTATTCAAGAACAAAGGGTCATTTTCCCCCTCTCTAAAGCCTCACTGCATTTTACTGGGAAGTACATTCCAACTGTTTTTTCTATGAGTCTGGAGACAGACTGAATTTTGAACCAACTGAATGGGAAAGGCATTGTTTTATGATGTACGTTTTAATTTTTTTGGCATGAGTTAGCAATATGAAGGTACTCTGAGATGGAGGAAAAATGTATGTAAGGGTAAAAAAGAATAACAGCAGCAATCACAATATACAGATAGACAGGTAGTCCTCGGTTTATGATGGCAATTGGGACCGGAATTGCCATCGCTAAGTGATGCAGTCATAAAGCACAATGTCACGTGACCATGCCACTTAGCGACAGCAATTCTGGCAGTCTCGGTTGCCATCATTAAGCAAATCACCATGGGTTGTTAAGCAAGGATATAACGTGGTTGCCATTTGCAACATCCTGCTGGCTTCCCCATTGACTTTGCTTGTTGGAAGCTGGCAAAGAAGATCACAAATGGCAATCACATGACTGCAGGACACTGCAATGTCATAATTGTGAGCTGGGCACTGAGTGCCTGGATCACAATCACTTGATCACAGAGACGTTGCGAAGGCTGGAACTCCAATGACCAGTCGTAAGTACCACTCATTCAGAGCAGTCACAAATTTGAAAGGTCGCTGAACAAGTGGTTGTAAACCATGGACTATCTGTAGATTTGATATATGTTTTATAGATCTTTGAAACATTGCAGATGTCTGAATAAATGGTTTTCCAGTAGGGATCTTTATGCACAGCATGGGCGTGTCATACAGGTGGCAGAAGCCCTAGCATCTTTCTCGCCCATGACCTCAGTAAAATTAAAAATGTAGACCTCACTGTTGCAACTTAGGATAATTCTGGATAATTTTTCTCCCATTTAACCAGTGCCTTTGCCTTTTATTTAGGATGAACAGGAGGAAGAAGAGGCTTTCAATCAGAAGCATGCTCTGCAGAAAGCCAAGGAAGTCAGTCCAATGTCTGCTCCCAACATGCCTGCTATAGAGTGAGTTGCCAGTCTCATTCATCATGGGCCACATCTCCTTACTTCCCCAAACTAGCTGCAGTCATAACTATAAGAAAAAAAAGATTAATATTGTGTAGAAGTCATAATGTATAAGATTGAGAGAAAATATAAAATAAGGGTAGAGTGTCTGCTTGGCATGTGGAAGCTTCCAGGTACAATCTTTAACCGAAAAACCATGTGGCACTGGAGTTATTGGTAAGCTAGGCAGATCAGTAGCTCGACTCTATATTAAATAGTTTTTTACTCAGTGAGGGCAATTAAACTTTACTTTTTAGATGTCCGTACAAGGATAGGAAAAAAATATATATTTCCAGTTACTTGATGTTGATGAAAAAGCTTTTTTTCTTTTCAAGTAAGTTAAGTCATTCAATCTCTTTCAGCCCCCTCAATCAAAAGTGCTAAGTGCTGTTTCCATTAATATTTTTGCCAGATTTTTATAAATGCTTACACTAATGAGGTCTATGCCCAGTGCTAGAAAAATGCAAAACAAAACAAAACAGAGCTTCCTATCAAGTATCTTTAACTTCAATCAAATTTCTCAGGTTTTTCACTATTAGTACTAATACCATTAGTAATTTGGACAACTATTGCCAGACTCCAACCTTCTTTTTTCAGGGAAGGTTGTCGAAAAGGTACGTGGGCAGAGGGCCCCACATGAAGTGGATTATCTGGATCCACTCCAGTCTGGATTTAGGCGTAGGAAAGGGACAGAAACTGTATTGGTCAGTCTTATGGATGGTAGGGTTAGATGGGTACCCCTCTTTGTCCTGCTCGATATCTTGGCAATATTTAATATCTTCAGCTATGAAGGTATCTCTTTGGATTACCTGCATGAATTGGGAGTTAGAGATACTGTTTTTTAGTGTTTCCTCCTGGGTAGCGGATTCCAACTGAAGAGAGAAGAGGGAAGAGAGGTCTGCACAGTGGGCATCCACTTGTGGGGTACACCAGGACTCAGCCCTCTGCCCCACTGTTTTTAATATCTACATGAAACTTTTGGGAGAACTCATCCACCAATTAGGAGTGAGGTATCAACAATATATTCCAGAATGAACAGTAGATGTGGTGGAAATGTTGACCCAATGCCTGGAAATGTGAGGGACTGAATAGGACAGAACAGGCTTAGGATGAATCTCAGAACCCTTCAGGGTCCAGGGTTTCTTCATCTTTACCTCCTGATGGGGGAGGGGTCACTATACTTCAGCAAGCAGAAATGCAACTTGGGAGTCCTTCTGCATTTGTGACTCCAGCTGGTGCAACTGGTGGACCTCTTGGCCAGGAGGGTTTTTCCCCAACTTTGACTAGTGCACAATTGCAGCCTTTTCCAGACCAGGAGACACTGGCAATGGTAACTCATGTCCTTTGTCATCACACACTTAGCAGTTTGCTCCACATAAGGCCACCCTTTCAGGTGATTCAGATGCTTCAGTTGTCCAGAATTGATCTACCTGCTTATTGATTGGCCAATATAAGTTCACTATTAAAATAGCACCAATTATGCAGGTGTTGTACTGGTTCTGATATGCTTTCAGGTCCAGTACAAGATGCTGGTTATCACCTAAAATGCCCTTTATAGCTCAATTCTTGTTACTTTTGGGACCATCTGGCAAAGAATCTGCATGTCTACTCCATGTAGGTAAAGAAGACAGGGTCAGGATCAAGATGGGGGGTACAAGGAAATAAATCTTCTCAGTGGTAGTCCCTTTGCTGTGAAATAGCTCCCCCACCCACCCACAGGTGAAGGTGGCTCCCTCTTTGCCTCACTTAAGTTTGTTGTTCTTTTGGGACTCAGGATGCAATTTAGGAGAAGCAGTCAAATGATGGGTGGAGTACTCAAAGATGGAGGCCAGATTTGTTTGTTTGTTTGTTTGTTTGTTTATCAAATTTGTATAGCCCCCCATCTCACAAGAGGTGACTCTGAGCAGTGTACAACAATCAAATAAAAACAACTTTTTTTGTATATAAATTATATATTGTATATAAATACAATCATTATAAAAATATAAAACAATCATTAAAAAATTAAAATATATTAAAAGTAAAATAAACAAACCACAGGCATGGAGAGAGTGAATATATCAATAGTGGAGCCATTTTAAGATGTTATTGGTTCCCTGGAACCCACAAGCCTAGTGACATAACCAGGTCTTGAAGGACTTCTGGAAAATAATGTTTTTTTTTTTTAATATTTAGTTTAATTTATTAGTTGTTATGTTGTTTTAAAGACATGTTGTAATGTTTTCTGTGGATTTTACTGTAAGCTACCTAGAGTCCTAGGAGGAGGATACATAAATTAATGTAATAAATAAAAACTAGAACCCTTTATCACTCAATGAACTCAAACAGTAGCAAATTCAGGACAGGTAAAGGGGAAAAAATCTACACAGTGTTTTCCTTAAAAAGTGATTAATTTGCTAATGTGAGAAATAATGATCTTTTGTTTAGGCATCTTGGGTGGTTTTACAAGGGGATTGAGAAATAGTCACAGTAGTTACATATTATCTCCAATATTTGGTGTACTGATTAAGGCACCAGGCTAGAAACTGGGAGAGTTCTAGTCCTGCCTTAGGCATGAAAGCCAGCTGGGTGACCTTGGGCCAGTCACTCTCTCTCAGCCCTAGGAAGCAGGCAATGCAAAGTACTTCTGAAAATGCTGCCAAGAAAACTGCAGGGACTACTCCAGGCAGTCACCAGGAGCCAAGACAGACTTGAAGGACCAACAACAACAACAAAAGCTGCTGGGGAACATGAGCAAGATGCTATTCCGCTAGTATGATAGATTACTATAAAAATGTTTTTTTTAAAAATACTGAGTAAATATTAAAAGTTCAGATTAAACCATTAAGTAAAAGTTAGCAATATGATCAATAAAAAAGTTAGAATTGAAAGTCTTTAGGGATAGCTTAAAGGCTGTAAGACAGGAGCCAAAAGAGTTCTCAGGAAAGAGATTTCATCTAGCATGAGATCACCACCGGAAAGGATTTACCTTTGCTGCCCATCAATCTGACCAACCTTAATTCTGGGCAGAAAACAGAGCCTCTGGGGCTGATCATACACAGATGGGTTCATGTTGTCCTTCAAGTAATTTAGTCACACGTTGTAGAAGGCATTGCTGACACATGTGTTTCAGAACTTTAAAGGGTAAATATTTAATTTCTCCTAAAGGAAGATTTTCTTTTCCCCAAAAATAATTTTCTGTGCATTGGAAGTGGTGATGATGGTTGGTGTTCTCTTACATTTACTGAAAAAAATAAAAGGTCAATGGAAGGAAGTAAATGGGTGGAAATCCAGATGGTGGCAGATATTAGTAGTTGCTGCTTGTCTTATGAAGTCCATCCTATCATAATCCACCAAACAGAAATTCTCCTTCTTTACTTTCCTCCCTATTCAGTACTTCTTCCCCTTGCTATATCTCAATCCAAGCACCTACCTTGTTTTTTAATCTCTCCTTCCTTCCTTCCTTCCTTCCTTCCTTCCTTCCTTCCTTCCTTCCTTCCTTCCTTCCTTCCTTCCTTCCTTCCTGTTTCTGCTGAAAGAAGGTGGGGAAAATATGTATGTGTAGAGTGCTTCTCTGTGTGAGAGTGGTTTGTGTATGACAGAAAAAGAATAGTTGGTATATGCAGATGAGGAATTAGTTAATTTTATAAATCTGGTAGCTTATTTTGAAGGCAATTAATAGTTATTGATGCAACTAAGATTTATATATTTCTCATGTCCTTCTTTTGTGTGGCCTATGACAGGTATAAATGCAGTATATACATCATATATATGCACATACTGTACATATCCAAATGTATCATACACCTACATATTCTGAGTCTCCACACTTTATTTATTTAGTAAATTTATATAGCCACCCATCTCACATATGTGACTCTCAGCAGTATACAAAGTTTAAAAAATTGATTTCAGCTGAGAGATTTGTCCTGAGGAGATCCAAACACTGCTCTCTATAATTACTCCATTGGACTACAGTTCCCGTATATCTTTATAACTTCCAACAAGACTTAACTAGTCCATTAGAGTTTGACCTGTCCCACCTTGGCCTTTTCTCATAACTCCTGGTACTTTTCCACCACAGTCTCATTATATTCCCATGAGGACTCTTGTTCTGGAGTAATCTTTTGTGAAACTTCTGGTTGGGCCTCCTTTGAGCCAGCTCTTCTTTTCTACATACTGTGTCAATGGAGACCATCTTGAATGAACATTTCTGACCTTTTCACCTGCTCTGAGTAGGTCTTACATATTCCATCCTCCATACATGTTTATTCACAGAAAGACATGGCTACAAGTTATCTTTATGCCTAGCCTATAATTACTGATATTACATGCTGGCAATAGTACACTGGCAGTAATGGTTATTGATACATTATTCATTGATCAATACATGATTAACATTCTTTTTGTTGTTGCTTTAATTATTTATATTATTTTAAATCAACTACCAATAATTATAAAGATAGTAGAAATACAGAGAATTGTATACAAAACTACATTTCAATATATTTAAAATTTTAAATAAAACAATGATAATTAAAAAGAGAAAAAAAAAGACTGAAGAAAGAAACAAAAAATACCTAATTTCTACAATGTCAAAGTGTTGGTATGGTATAGTATTGTTCTCAATTTATAGTTAAATTTAATTAATTAAATTTAGAGTACTATATGGAATCAGTCTTAGGTCTCTATTGATAGAAGGCTATCTCAAAAATTGACAGCTGACATATATCATTAAACCAACTTTAATGTATTCTAATAGTATCTGAATAAAGCAAAAACTATGTTGAAATATACTGTTTTTTTATGCAAAGCAGATGAGTTTTATTTAAATTTTCTGCCAATAATCACCCCATCTACATTTTCCTATTAAAACATGAAAGCGTGCCCCTGTTCTTGCCATTTATTGTACAGAAATGCCACAACCCCATCTAGTTGTACTCCTTTTTCCCTCTATATAGCAATTAATGCAGAAGAACTCGAATATCTGCAAAATCTTTTTCTCTTTGTAGCAGATTCAACAGACACAAATATAGCCACTATTCATCAGTAAATTCTAGCAGTTGAATCTTCCTGGATTTTTATTTGCATGTTTGAAGACTTCTTTTTAATTTACAGAACTATTATGGTTTCTGGCCCTGCCTTCCACTTTTCATGCTTCTCCAATATTTTAAGAATATAAAAGACATGTGGGAGGCATGACATAGGATGGAAAGAAGCATGGAATATAAGCATACAATATTACATTATTTCCATTTATATTGTATTGCTATCAAAATGATATGGGATGAAGCCCAGCCGACTGACAGTCATGTAACTTTCATGATGCAGGAAATGGGCCTAAACATGCTTTTATTTCCATTTTTATTTTATTTCAGATTTTCTGTTAGGCAACTCCTGCATTTGACTTTGTACACAACGGAAGATTCTGTAGCATACACAGTTCAAATGGAATACACTCAGCATTCACAATATGCCCTAATACTTCTCTGTAACTGTACATTTCAGAGGAAGCTCAAAAGCAGTGCAATCTATCTTTTTTGGGCTACCATGATTTTTTTTTTTAATTTGAAGAAAGCCCCACAAAACTGTAAGGGTCCAATGAATTCACACATTGCCCAGAATCTGCTGCTTATTTTCAAGATGAAATATACAGTTATTTCTTCTGCATGCGCTCATGTTAAGAAGCAGCAACAAGTGGAAGTAAATAAAAGATGCAAAATATTACAGTGGCATTAATTGAAGATACTTTTACACTTCTAAAGTGTTGGCAAAGTGTTAAAAGAAACATTCTCTGTGTGTCCAAAATACACATATGACTTGGCATTTGATAGGTAAATTTGGCTAAATAATTAAGTTATCCTTACGTAATGAAAGACTTCAACAAATGGCAGCCCCAACTGGCTGTTGGCTACAATGGAGGTTGATCAAACAACCCAGGAGAAGGCAATGAAATGTCATTTCTATTTTATTGCCAAGAAAACTCGCCAGGAGGTGAACGTGACTTAAGGGTGTCATTATCTTATCTCTACGTAATATACTGATGTTCTAAATGCAGTGCCAGAAACTGATCTCAGATCTCTGCACTCTGAGGTAGAAATCTTTGTGATGTTGCTATCTCAGAGCTGAATGTTGGCATGTTATTTTTGTTATTATTATTTATTAGCTTTAATATAACTGCACACTTCAGTGGACTCCAGGCGGCTTACAAAATATAATTAATAATTAAAAGAATTAAAAACATAAAATAAAACAAGACAGCTCAGACGAAAAACAACATCTCCTGCTTAGGAGGGAAAAACACAAAATATAGTTTCCCATAAAGCTTTGACCCTCTGCTGCATATTCAACTCTTTCAGTCAAGTGCAGAACTATTGCTCCCAAGTATTTATGTATTTCATCTTTTGTATATTGATGCCATTTTTAGCTGGGGAAAAATACATGCTCCAAACCCATAGACGTTGCTCATATTTAATGTTCACTATGAAAGAAATGGATTAGGATTTATCTTTATGCACAAGTGTTAAGAATACTTTGGTTCTCTGCTTGTGCATTATATGGGATTCTCTGCACTGGGAGTGCTGGGACCATTAGTGATATTGCTGTGGACTGAATGCATTCATTTTCCTTCCCCAGAAGAGACAGAAGGAGGAGGCACCACATGTCGATGTGGGAACCACGCACCAGTAATCTGTATGTGTGCATGTGATTGCTCGTTGTGAGAGGTTACGTGTGTGTATGTGTCAGACTCCTATTGAATTCAAGTGTGTGTTGTTCCATGTTTATGTTGTAAGTATGGATGGATGTTTCAGTTTAATAGTGTGTACATGTGTATAGACTGAACAGCTATAAATCAGTGTGGGTCTATAATCTGTATAGATTATGCAGGTATGAGAGTATGTTTTATGTTGGTTTGCAGAGTATGCTTCTGTGTATGAAACAGGAGAGTGGACCAACCTAAGCTGTATTGTACCTATTACATTGTGTGTGTGCATACAGTCCAGTAATCTGAATATATATTCAAACTGTTTGGGTGTCACTGTGTGTATGTCTGTGTGTTGTGTGTTTGCTTACCAATATGTCAGACATGTGTCTTTTTATGTACAAGTATGCCTGTGTCTGTATGTCTGTCAATAAAGTTATGGTATGCAATTTTATAAAATCAGCAAAACCCCCTTGAACAATCCATGCCACAGACAAACATTTCTATAGCAGCATCTACAATCTGCAGTTGCTCCTTAACAACGAGCTGTTAGATTAAATGAGATACAGGTTTAGTGAGACCAAAGCTGGAGACATTGCACGTTAACTGACTATTCCCCTAGCAACCAAGAAGAGCAGCTTTTCTAGTTATCCAACCCTGATGGGGTTTACTCAAGGGTCAATTGCACTTTGGGCCAAGAGGACTTACTTTCAAAAAAGTTGGTTATGGGCTGCAGCCTTAGGTGATAGAGTGATTATAAGAGTTGAGAGGAGAACCTAAATGCTGCCAGGCTCTAAAGATGGGACTGGTGGAGCACTGGATCAGCCTGGATGCATTTGCTTCACCCTGGCATTGAGCTGAATGGAACTTGGCACTGCATGCCTCCCCTACTGCTACTTCCTCCTGAACCACCTGCATGTGCCTCTTTGAGTCCACCTTCCCTCCTTACCCTGTTAGCTAATTCCCACTCTTTGAGAGTAGTAAAGGAAATGTCCCCACTAAATGGGCAATCCTGAGTAGCCCTTGTGCTTGCATGCAATACATTAGGTCATCTTTGCCATGCCCCTGCTTGTTTATGAACACTTATTTCATTTACTGCACTGTAAGTTTATTAAAATTATAGTACATGCAGGCAGACTGATGCCATATGTTTAAGTGATCTGGTGGGTTCTTTCAGAAACACAGTGTTGTGAATATATTTCAGTCTTTGGCTTCTTTGTCCTGTTGCTTGGGCTTATTGCCATGTGCCCCATGAATGTGGAATGAAATGTCTTCTAATGATTTGTTGATGTCACGCAAGTGGACTTGATTCTCTTATTATCCAATGTGATTTTGCTGTACATTCATGAAATTCAGAGAGACAGAGAATCAAGCTCCAGTATGTGATTTTGTATGGTCCTAGTTGCATGCTGTATGTACTGGTATGTGTTCTTATGTTTCTGACAGGGCACAGATGAATTGAACCCATTTGTTTTCCTTTCCCAGGAGGGAGAGGAGAAGGAGACATCACATGTCTGTGTGGGAACAGCGGACTAGCCAGCTCCGCCGACATATGCAGATGTCCAGCCAAGAGGGCATCAACAAGGAGGATCCTCCTCTGCTCAATCCACATGCCAGTATTTTTCGGAAAAGAAAGTTACTGGAAAACTCTGGCCTGGAAAAGAATGAGGGTGATCAAGGGGGTAGGCCAGAGCAGACAAATGGAGAAGGTCTGGAGCAAAAACTCCCAGGGTCCAATCCCTGCCCCAGCATCCGAGATGACCAGAGAAGTCCATCTCCTCAGGCCAAGAGGGAATGGGAAGAGTGGCATCACAAATCATTTCATGGGAATTGTGATCTCAATGACCAGGAAGGCAAAGGAAGCGTGAGCTTTGATGAAAGGGCTCGGCTCCGGCAAAGTCAGAGGCGCAGCCGGCACCGCAGGGTGAGGACTGAACCGAAGGAGAATAGAACAATTAGCCAAGAGAATGGCCCAGAAGGGGTCACACCAGCAAAAGGAGAGCAGAATGGGGATCAGAAGGAAAATGGAGAGGAGAAGGAGACAATCACCGAAAAGGAACCAGTGGCTGACATGGAGCAGAAAAGGTAGGTAACCTGATTCTGTTCTTGATGGTGTCTCCAAGGAAATAAAAGGGTGTGTGCCTATCCATTCTGATGATTGCTAGCCACCAAATATAGGTGATCACTAAATCCTAACAAACATTGAGCAAAATGTAGCAAATTGTAATAATCTATATTTCCTATTACTGGATGATGGTTAGTAGCATTTTTACACATTCAAATCATCTAGGAATTATTGGATTACCATCTGCTCACACACCATACAAACAGCTATTAAAGAACTGGGGTAGCTGTCAATTGGGCCAGAAGCCAAAGTGAAGTCCATTATAGAAACCTGAAACATATGAAACTAGGGCCCAGGAGAATGTGTTGCTTCTTTGTGTAATATTTTTAACTTAGTAGATAGAATTATATTAATATAAATCTATCATTTGTGTGACTTTTCTCTTTTGCTTGTTTTGTCTGCTGGCTGAATAAATTTCAGAAAACATAATTTTCTTCTGCTATTCTATTTTTGTTATTTTTTTAACCTTCTTTTAAAATTTTATATATATGCATATATGCATATATACATATATACATGTATGTATGTATTAGACAACCTGCAACCCATTGGGTCATCATTTCAGAGATATTTCCTTACCTAAACAGAGAAACAGAAAGACCAAGGGCAAAAAAGCAGTGGGAGTAGGAACGGAAGTGGATTAGGACTTGCTGCTGGCTTCCCCACTGACTTTGCTTGTGGGAAGCTAGCAGTGAGCATCAGGAAACTCCCTCCCTCCTTCCTTTCTTCCTCCCTCCTCATCCGTCCCTCCCTCCCTTCCTTTCCACATATAATATAGGCTTCCACCATTTGCCTTCCCCTCACAACCCTCAGGAGAGCCCTGGTGAAGCCTCCTCCTCCTTTGCTGACCCACGGAACTGCCTGCCACTTTGCTGGGGGGAGGTGGAACAAAGGGAGCTGTGGACCATGATGAAAACTGCACTCCTGTTCCCCATTCCAGCATGTCCCCGAGAGCCCCCTCCCTCAAGGGAGGAAGAAGTCTCACCCTTTGACCACTGGCACCCCCAGCCAGCCCCACCTTGCCAGTAGGCATCCAAGTCACTCCCTCATCCTTCCCTCAATGCCCACCACCATTAAGAGATTTCAAATTTCAGCCTCGGTTCCAAAGCACCCAATTGCCACTCACCCGTCGGGCCTTGCCACCAGCCAATTGGGTGCAGGGCACAGAGGGAGGCAGGAAAGAGGTTGGGGATATGCCCATGACAATCACGTGACCTGGGCTCACTGCGGTGGTGCCGCAGCGCAGCAGTGCTGAAGCAGCCACAAATTTCACAAATTTCAATCCAAGGGGAGTAATGGGTCCTGGATTTTGGACGCATTTTGTAAGTTATCCCATTTGGCATACCTTGGTTCAAAAAGTGTTGCCTTATGATGCACCGTTTCAGCCAGTTGAAGGTTACAAACATGAGTTTTTGTAGTATATAGATATATAAAATGTTACTCTCTCAGGTCCATAGATACTGCTCTAGACAAGCTAGGTGAGGCAATAATTGTTTAGTATCCTGAAAAGCACAGATGAAAGGTATGAAATAAGAATCAATATACAGTATTATTTTATTGTATTTATTTTCCTAATCAATAACTATCAGTACCATCAAAGACTGCAGAGCAAAATTCTCTCTGTGTGGAATATACTGTACATTGCAAAGTCATCACTATGGGTACATTTGCAGAGCAATTCATGTCACTTAAATGGGGTTAGATGTGGATGGGATCTATAATGTAAATAACTAAAAATGCATGAAAATATGGGAAAAAGAGGAGGAAGGAAACTGCTAATGAGAAGGTTCAAGTCAAGTCATTAAAAGCCAACAGGAAATTGAGAAAGAGTTGAATTCAGCTGATAATGGCTTGAGAGATTTTCAAACTGATGAAATTCCTTTTTAAAACTATCACTGCTAATAGCATAAATCAAGCATATGGAACCCCTAGCCTATAGATCTAATCTAGTTAATCCAAACAGTGGATAGCAGGGAATTCAGTGAGATTCTTCCTGCAGACCTGAGTTTCCCTGCCTCTCCCAGTTACTCTCTTATGAGTTCATCCATACAAACAACAAACTGTTCCAGGATCACAATAAATTTTCTTAATAGAGGCATTGGGTATTGGGTATTATCTGTTCTTTGCCACAAGCCATACCCTTGTTGGGAAAACCATGTGGCAGCAAATCTCCTACCCCATCTACTCCAGGAGAACAGAAAACAAAGATTTTGATGAGAGGCAGCACTTATTTAAATTACATCCTATAACATAGGAGCAAGTGATACTTGGAATGGACCCTAGACCAGTTAAGGTATTTTGAAATTGAGAACAGTCTGATTTAAGTCTCCATTTGACTATGGACTATGAAGTAATTTTGGGCCAGTTGCTATTTCTCAGCCAAATCTATCTCACAGATTGTTGTGGTGAATTAAAATGAGGGGATACTGAGGTCCCAGAGGAAAAGGGGGGGGATATGTTCTTCTTCTTAGGGTTTGTCCCACTTGGTTGCAGGGGCTACTTGTTTGCACCATGCTTGCTACTTTACACAGCATGATGTGACAATGGGTTTATTCTCCAGCTGGCTTGTCTCAGAGCCTCATGCTGATTTGGACTTTACAGTGCATTACTGGCCCAAGGTCACCCAGCTGGTTTCCAAACCTAGGAAGAACAAGAATCTTGGTCTCCCTATTCTTAGCCTAGCACTTTAAACCACTGCACCACACAGGCCTAGTTCCAGTTATGGTTAAATAGCTTTTGGGTGAGTAGTTAGTTGTTAATCATTTCAACAAGCATCAGTAATAAATTATGGAGGACTCGCTGAATTATAGACTCTTGGTCAGCTCTCTAAAAGGTCACACAAGACAAAGAGTAGAAAAAGATGCAGAAGCAAAAAGGGTCTCCTTCTTGTTTTGTTGCATATTTATAATTTCTACAACAGACATGAGTCTCAGGTAAGATTAATCTGGACTGTTCATATCTGAATAGAAGAATTAGCAAAAAAGAAAAAAAATGTCATTTATTTTTCAGTATGTACATCTTATATTAGGGTTATCAGATCTAAGCTGCAAAAAAAAAAAAAGTTGTTGTTGCCATTCCTGTGGTTATCCAAATTTTACAGCCCAGTTCTGGCAGTTCTACCTATATAGAATGATTGCTCTGATTCTTGCTAGCAAGAAGTTTTCATTACACTTAATTTGATTTTCTATCCTGATGGAATATCCATACAAATATGGCAAGCAACAGAAGAAGAATCAATAAAAATTCTAACAAAGCTATGCCAGCAAATCTGGAGAATGACACAGAGGCTAACAGATTAGAAGAGATCAATCTACATTCCAGTACCAAGAAAAGGAGGCTTAACAGAGTGTGTGAACTATTGTACAATATCCTTAATTTCACATGCTAGCAAAATAATGCTTAGGATCATCCAATGCAGACTGGAGCCATACATAGAAAAGGAGATGCCAGATGTCAATGAATACGAAACATTATTGCTGATGCATGCTGGATAATTGAAAAAGCCAAAGAATACCAAAAAGAAGTCAGCATGTGCTCCATTGATTATAGAAAAGCATTTGATTGTGTCAATCATGTCAAGCTGTGGAATGTGCTTAGGAAAATTGGAATCCCAGAACATTTCATTATGTTCATGCAAAACCTATACACAGGTCAGGAAGTCACAGTATGGACAGAACATGGCAAAAAGGGCAGACTGCCTCCCGGTTGGCAAAGGAGTGAGATAGAGCTGAATACTCTCCCCATACTTATTCAGCCTATGTGTTTAATATATATTAAGGGAAGTTGGATTGGAAGAAGATAAGCATGGTTTTAAAATTGGAGGAAGAAACATCAATATCCTGCAATATGCAGATGACAGTACTCTGATAGCAGAAAAATGAAAGCATCTGTAAGCTCTAGTAATAAGTCAAAGAACACAAATGGGAAAATGAAAAAATGGGACTCAAATTAAATATAAAGAAGACCAAACTAATGACAACAACCAACCTTAGAACTGACAGTGAAGATATGAAAGTGGTAGATAGATTCTGCCTTTTGGGGATCAACTATCAACAGTAAAGAATCCAGCAGTTAAGAAATACACCACAGACTAGCACTTGGCAAAGCAGCCATGACGGCTTTGGAAAAGATATTCAGATGCTGTGACGTGTCTATATTTACAAAGGGCAGGCAATGGTGTTCCCTATGACACTCTATGGAAGTGAAAGTTGGACTTTGAAGAAGCAAGATAGAGTATTGACACATTTGAAATTTGGTGTTTCAGGAAACTCCTAAGAATACTATGGGCAGCCAAGAAAACAAACATATGCATCATCAAAGAAATCAATTCAGAGTTCTCACTCAAGGCACAAATGACCAGGGTCCAATTATCCTACTTTGGACACATTTTGCAAAGACCTGGCTCTCTGGAGAAGGCTCTAATGCTGGGAAAGATGGAAGGAAAGAGAAGAGGACGATGAGCAGCAAGGTAGATGGACTCAGTTACGGTGACGATGGATGCACTGTTAGATGACCTGAAGGACCAGGTTAGGGACAGAGTGTAATGGAGAAAATCTGTCTATATGGTCACTAAGAGTTAACACTGACTTAATGGCACATAAACATCAATCAATCAGTTTTAGTTACATCTAAAAGCAACAAGTTGATCTACTTTGGAAGACTAAATTTAACTCTCTTCCCTTGCTGTTTTTAAAGTTATAACGAACTTTGAAAGCAGATATAGTGCAGTGGTTAAGATTCTGAGTTGTGAACCAGGACATCCCCTGTTCAGATTATACCATACAGTTTTCAGTAAGGCATTATTTGTCTTGTCCCATTCATTAATATAAACAAGACTATGCTGTGGCAAATATTTAGTTCCTGAGTTTTTAGAGGATTCTGTGTTATTTTTGCTAACACAGTACTCCCTCTGAAAATCTCCGTTGACACACAATCTAAATACAAAATGAGCCATCCTTGGCAGAATTTTTGCTCATGAAATCAGAGGTATTTATAGATGAGCCTCTTATGTGCAATATTTGACAGGGAGATGGACCAGTTGATATTGTTTGTAATTTGGAATTCTCTCATTTGTTCCTGTCAGTTTTCCTATCATTATTCTTAACATAGAAAATAATTTAAGGAAAGCAGAATTGAAATTACAGGTATTCCCCAGGTTAAGAACGCCCAGCTTACAGATGACCCATAGTTAAGAATGGAACCTACTGTAGGAAAATTCAAGTTAAATACACAATGGTTTGAGCTAAATACACAATACTACTTGTACAGTGTCATACAGTAATACTGTTCCAGCTTACATACAAACCTGACTTAGAACTCATTCTTAAACTGGGGACTACCTGTATAGCACCAGGCTTTTAGAGGTAAGGAGGTAAATGCACAACTAAGACAGAGTTGAAGAAGTTTCCAGTTGAAAAAGGTTGATGAGGTTGGAGAAGTTTTTTAAAAGGTTGCTTTGTACCATGAAGCTGAGAAAGGGCTACTGAAACCTTCCTTTAGCATAGTAATTAAGTCAGCCAATGGATATCATTCCCTCTACATGGGTAGAGTCTTCTCTCTCCTCATTCCCCCTAAACATGCTGAAGGCTGTCAGGATTTCTAGAAAAACAATGAATAGAAAGGGAAAGTTTAATTCTCCCTACTTTGAATGTGGCTTCTCCTGGAAGCAAAATACAGGTATAAAGGAAGATGCACACTACTCATATAAGCAAGGGAAATCAAGCAGACATTTCTGCATTGTAAAACTGACTAGTATGAAGTTAACTAATTGGGAATAGGCATCTTCACAGAAAATTAATGGAATTTACAAACCAGTGTATCTTCAAGTTTGGTTATAAGTAAGTGCAATCTTCTAGCCCTCTAAGTGTATAATAATAGAATAATACATTAGTGCAAGTAAACATGTAAACAAAAACATGATGTTATTAATTTATACAGGGATCACATTGTTGAAGAGATTTAAAGTCTCATGGCTGGACTTTGAACCAGAAAAGTACTGAGCAAACAGTGTGCAATTTTAAAACCTAGAAAAGAAAATGCTAGCGGTAGTGGTAGAAAACTGGAAGAACCAAGCACTGGCTGCTTCAAAACAGCAATATGTGGAAGGATTCAACTCATCTGTGTAATAATTGCTGCATAGACAGAACCTAATGAGATGCCTGCACTAAAAAAGCAAGTTTTTCTGAAAAGTGGATATTCACTTTGAATGCTGGTAGCTTACAGCAGAAAAGCACTTTTTTTTTCTTTTTCTTTTTGCAGTGCTTAGGAGCATCACATCTACAGTACATGCATCCGATCTATTTAAAGTTATTTAAAACATTATGAAAATCCTAGGTATTATTTTTATTCTTATTCTCCTGTCTTTGTTTTGGCTCACAAACACACGCCCACAGTCTCTATCCCTTACTATGACCCTGTCTTTCTAAATTCTTGACACAGGAGCAGTGAAGCAACAACAAATAATGCTGAGCTTCCCATGACCACCCAAGAACCAAGCCCCTCCGAAGGTCACCTGATGTTAGACAAAAGCAAGGAGGCAAGTCCAGTGAAGCAGGATGCCAGCAGCCTAGAGACAAGTGAGCAAGCACTTTTGGGTGACCTACCAATGGAGACAGGGAGGACTATCAGCAGGAGCGAACCTGATCTTTCATCTATCACTGCCAACATGGATAAAGCAACAGAGAGCACTACCATCATGATTGATGTTCAGGACTCCACTGTGGTACAGAGTAAGTACCTATCTCTTTTTTCATTTGACAGCAAATCTCAGTTTGTTGAAGGGAGATATAGATTGCCATACAGCATTGTCAGCCTCTTGGTTGAGATCAAGATAGTCCCCTCCTTGTCAACATTTCAGAAGCTTTTAAAGCAGAGTTGTTCCAGAGAGCCTTCCCCTGATTTTATCAAGCTGTCATTATTTTTAATTTTTATCCTTTGTAGTGTTTATTTGGGAGGGGTTGCTTTATTGTTTTACAATTGTATTAAACATGGATGTTACATTTGGTTTTATACTCTATGCAAGGCACCGAGAGTCTCTGAATTGTGGTGGGGGAGAAATGTGGACAATAAATAAATTTTTAAAATTCCCTCCATTCTTTTGTGTAGGATGGGGCCAAAGTTTCTTACAGATTTGTTGGTGCTTTCATATGGAAGTGAGTGAATATTATTCCACAAACAGACAGTTTGACCGAAGGAACTTTCAAACAGTTATAGGATTTTAATTGTGGTATGACTTGCATTGGTATTGCTGGAATAGTAATCAGATATCACCTGATATTCTCTGAACCAGATTCAGTTATGAGTTTTAGGGGATTGTAGAAAGAGATCTGAAATGAGATGCAACCCCCCCCCCCCCAAATTCTTCTCTGGCTTGGATCAAAATGCATTCCCCATCTTCCTTTCCTTCCCTGTCAAGTTGCAACAGTGATCACATTAACAGTTGATGGGGTAGGAGAGGATTTCATGCTTTCCATTTCTCCATTCTTTTCTCTTGCCCTGACATGCTGGCTATCTTTGAAAAGGGCTGCAAAACTCAGGGGAAGAAAGATTTGCTAAGTGTCTTAGTGAGTGCTGCATTTGGAGCAACTCTCAGAAGAATGCCTTCATCCTCCTGAATTTTTCAATGTTATGCAGAGTTGCCAGGAGGAAGGAAGGAAGGAAGGAAGGAAGGAAGGAAGGAAGGAAGGAAGGAAGGAAGGAAGGAAGGAAGGAAGGAAGGGAGGGAGGGACGGAGGGACGGAGGGACGGAGGGACGGAGGGACGGAGGGACGGAGGGACGGACAGAGGGACAAGTTGCCAGTCTCCCCCTTGATGGCACCACTAGTGTTCTTGTCATGTTGCAACCCCAACATTTGAGAGAAAGGAAGGATATTTAGGGTCTGGCAAGAAGGTTGACAGGAAGGGCTAGTGAGAAATGGAGGATGTAGATCTCATGGACCTGAGAGTTTCTTCTCTTTTTCACACCCTATATCACATTTTGAGCTTTGGAGAACTTGCCCAGGTCATTGCAGTCGATGAGGAGTCAATCACCTCTTCCCATGCATGGAAGAGCTTTAAAACAGCTCTGGTTTTAAGCCAAGAGTACTGTAAAGCAATTCTATAATTAGCTGAACATGATGGTGGGAGACCCATGAGCAGACTGGGCCCAGTGGCATCCTTGGGGGGTGGGGGTGGGCAGTGGGCAGGATAAGGAGATTAGAGTGATGTACGAAAGTTGTGACATTCAGCACAATGCCCCTTTTCTACATGTGTTGTGATGTCACCCCCCCTCCCCCAAAAAAGATGTAGTGGTTTGTGCCCTGATGTTGATTTTGTCATTCTGAGGGAAGCAGTGAGAGCTACTGGCTGGGTCTGCTGCTAAATCCCTGTAAAGCAGGGCAACATTGGGAAGAATAATTCAGAATGGAGTACTAAACTCTTATTCCACCCATGCATTCTCCTAAATTTAGATTCAAAACCATTTTTTTTTCTGATGCAGCTCAATTGGAAGAAGCATTGACTATAAATAAGCAGCTTTGGATGAGAATAGTTTTGTTACTTCCTGTCACTCATGCTAGATTTTAAAAAATGTCCCCATCCCACCCGTTAGTTATCAGAAATTTTGCTGTCATGTTATTTGCACCCTAAAATTCAGGAAATAAACCTGAAATTCTTGGTGAAATGGGTGCAATGCCCCTTGACAACAACGATAATCTGTCATTTTTATTATCTGCCCAGAAAACCAGTGAGAGAAAAGGATTCTGCAAGCCATTTTCAAGCAAAGAAAGGCAACAATCCAGAGTAATGCTACTAAAATATTTATTATGTAAATCCAACAAGTGTCAAGTTATGCAGAGCTTTTTTTTCTCAGGCAGATTTTCAAGCATATTTTGAGAACAAGCGTATCTTGCTGTTAAGTGTTATCTTTTAGTTCCTGCTATTAAAATATGATAAAACATTTCAGAAGGCAGGCATGTATCACTTGAAGTATATTGTGTAGCCATAGCCCACTGCTGTTTAGCTGTTTAAAAAGAATATACTGCTAACCACCCCAAGTTCTTGACAGACTATGGTATTATGGCCTTCTCGAGGGAGGACAAACTATTTCTATTCTCTCCATCCTTTCCAATAATATATAGAAATAGAGATTGGAGGTGTTATCATTGGACATGCGTGAAGAGTTTGAAGCCTGTTTTGAGCTTGGAGCACTTGTAATGTGTTGGAAGCAGGCTGTTCCGACCTCATGTGTTCCGATGCTTTTCTGATCATCTTTAAGTGTTCCAAACCTTAAACAGTCCCTTTTTGAGACGGGTGTTTTGAGCACAAAAGAGGTCTGTTTGGAGTTTGGAATCCTTCAGGAATGGTTAGAATAGTGTCAGAACACTTCTGGTGAGGTTCGAACAACCCGTTTCACACTTGCAATGACATGTTTCAAATGTGAAAGATTTTGCACATCACTTACTATTGTGATTGTGATGAGAAATTTCCCCTTTCTCAGTTCATATTATTTTCTGGGGTCAGGGCTTGATTGTTGGCAGAAGCCTCTTATTATTGGAGAAACAAAGGCACCAATAGTTAGAGTGGGGAACACACAACTATCTCAACTTGCAGTTTTCAGGATGAGGATGGAGAATTCAGTTTAATCTTGCTATTATCTCTAATACCAGCAAATATATATATTATACTTTCTTATGAAGAGTGCATGTGGATGCAATGCTTAACTTGTTTCAGTGTAATAAGAACAAGAACCTTTTATATATATAAACGTTTTTAAAAGAACATGAAAACTAGCACAAATTAATACAAAATAGTTTAGTTTAGTTTAGTTTATTATTATTGATTAGCCATTAGGCCATATCAAGTTACAGAGTATAAAACATGTAAAACATAAGACATTATTAAGACCATATATTAAAAAAAGGATAAGAGAAACAAATTAAAATTAAAAAGAAAGAAAAAGATGCAAATCATATTTCTGTATCACCCCTACAATTTACTCTGATCAGGTCCACATCAGATCTTCTCGGCCTTTTGGCTAAGATCAAGTGTACTAATACAGAATAAAGAAAACAAAGAAAGGAAAAGAGAAAGGAAAAAAGACAAAAGTGAAGAAAGAAAAGATAAAAAGAAATAGAAAGAAGAAACTTCAATTTCCTTTGCAGAAAATATGATTACAAAGTTATCTGTTATTCTATAACAAAAAAAAGCTTACTTTTTTCTATTATCTATTTTTTTCCTAATCATCAAAACCACAAGTCATAAGTGCATTTTTTTCTGTTTCATGCAAAAAGTCTGTAAGCTGTTTCCAATCAGCCATAAATATAGATATTGTCTTTTCTGTAATCAAGGAAGTTAATTTAGCCATCTCTGCAAGTTCCATCATCTTCACCAACCATTCCTCCACTGTGGGTAGTGTCGAACCTTTCCACTCTTGAGCATATAGTAAACTTGCTGCAGTGGTCATATATAAAAACAAAGTTCCATGGCTTTTTTCTAGTTGTCTGTCCATTAATTCCCAAAGAAATGCCTCTGGTTTCAATTGTACATTAGTCTTTAAAATCATCTGAATAAATGTATTTATTTGTATTCAACGTTTTTTGGCTTTTTTACATGTCCACCATATATCATAAAATGTCCCTTCATGTTGTTCACATTTCCAGCAAAGATTCGAAGTTCTTTTATACATTCTAGACAATTTCTTTGATGACAAATACCAACAATACGTCATTTTATAAAAATTCTCTCTAAGGCTAGAACATAATGTAAATTTAAATCCTTTCAACCACAGATTTTCCCACTGATCCATTTGTATATTGTAGGCAAATTTTTAGCCCATTTTATCATACATTCTTTTACTTGTTCTTCTTCTGTCTCATATTTCAACAAAAGTTTATACATTTTAGCAATAACATGTTCATCGTTTGTACATAATTCTATTTCAAATTCAGTCTTGCATTGTTTAAAACCATAAAATCTTCTATCCACTTTAAACCTTTAAATCCATGAAGGTGTTTTTGGGCACAATTTAGATTTAGATTTATTTCATGCTCTAAGAATGGCCCACCTGACATAATGATTTTTGAAATCTACATTAACCTTAGCTTTGTCATACCATAGATATCCATGCCACCCAACTCTCAGATCCCATGTCCTTCCAACTCCAATAACTTTCTATTTCTTAGCAACACCCACTCTTTCATCCAAGCTAAACAGCAGGCAGCAAAGTATAATTTCAGAACTGGTAGACCTAACCCTCCTCTTTCCTTTGCAACTCATAATACCTTATATTTAACTTGGAGTTTTTTCTCCTGCCATACAAATTTAGATATATCCTTCTGCCATTGTTTAAATGGTACATCAGTTGTCAAAACAGGTATTGTCTGAAACAAAAATAACATTCTAGGTAAAATGTTCATCTTAATCACAGAAATTCTCCCCAACAGTGACAATTGTACTTTATCCCATCTTAACATATCTTTTTAACTTCGCTCCATGTCTTAACATAATTATTTTGAAATAACATACAATTCATATTTGTCACAGTAATACCCAAGTATTTTACCTTCTCAATTTTAAAACCAGTTTTATTCATCAGTTCTATTTGATCTTGTATCTTCATGTTTTTTGTTAACATCCTGGTCTTCTGTATGTTAATCTTGAAACCTACTAATGCCCCAAAATCCTATAATAAACTAAGTTGTTCCAAGCTAGAAAAAAAAATATTCCAACTCTTCCTAGCAGCTGTTTAGTTGTAGGAGGACCCATGGATCTCAGAGTAATGCACAGCTTTTTACTATGATGCAAAACCATTATTTACAAATCAGTCCACCCCAACTAGTACTGTGTTGTCTATTCTAGTGAATACCAGCTCACCAAAGGTCCAAGGGTCTTTCTTAGTCCCTCCTGTTTATAGACTGGGAAATGTCAGAGGCTGAAGCTGGGATCTTCTACATCCAAAGCCTTAGAGGTGTGCATTCTCTGATACAGAATGTCCTTCTGCTAGAGAGATGCCCACATCATCACTTTTAATTTTCAGGAAGGTCTTAAAAACATGGCTTTTTAGGTGCATTTGAGATTGAAGCAAGAGTGGATAGATGTACTAAGTATGTGATGAATTTCTGTACCTTGTAGAAATATGGCACTATGTTTTTATGATTATAATATTATAACTGATGATTGTATTTTATTATTGATTACTGTTTTACTATGAATTTGTATGTAAGCCACTGACAGTCAACTGACTGAACCATGACATGAAATATGTGTGAGTGGTGTGTGTGTGTGTGTGTGTGTGTGTGTATTCAACCCCAATGCTTTTCCCTCTTGCTGCTTCCCTGCCCGTAGCCTTTTTTACTAGTCACTTTTCAATCCCTTTTCTTGACTTTTCCTGATGCGTCTCCTCTTTCTACCTGCTTTTTTTTTTCCTTCTCCATTTCATGTAGGGATGAATTTTCTGTTAATTTTTGGCAAAGCTTTCCACGGGTCAATAAAGTAAGCATTTCTGCTGTAAATAATGATGAGCCAAGTATATCTTCCTCCCTTCCTCCCGTCCTTCTTTTTCTGTTTGATATTTTATTTATTTTTGGTACTATGTGGAAGTAGGCAGCTATTACAAAGACAGACACCATTGAGAGAATATTATGTTAGTGTCTTCTCCTTTTCAGGGAAGAAGCACAACCAAATCCGAAAGAAAACCCACCCCAATTTTTTTTTCAGTAAAATCTTTTTTGAGAAATGTCAGACCAGGCCTAAAAATAACCTTCTGAATAATTCCAAACTTCAATTAACTTTGATGCCTTAGATTTAGGAGTTGTGAAAAATAGAATAGTCATTCCAGTAAGATTATTTCTTAGCATTCAATCTAACTGCTTTCTCCTATCTGACCCTTGCCAAAGGCTAAGAAGTACTTTTCTGTGTCTTCACAATTAAAAAATAAACATGAAATCTGGATATTAATTACATAACACTATTGCAAAAACACTTTTGTCTCTTCTGTTTGGCACCCTCTTGTGCCCTCTCCCTGTCCTCCTCTTCATCATCTTCTGATCTCCATCTAACTAACCACATAGCCAGGTGGTGAGAATATAAGATAGCAATTAATGGTCACACTTTTTTTTTTTTTTAGTAGACATGACATTCCTAAACTGCAGTTCTAGAGGTGTTGGATTTGTACTGCAGCAGTTATGGAAAGAAATAGTAGACAGGGTTAGGTATATGCTATGATTCCCCAGCAGCACAAGACAGGTGTAGAATGTGCTAATGGGCACATAATTCTGAAAGCTTCAGCATTTCTTTTTAAAAAGAGCCATGTTTCTAACCCTTGCACTCAAACGGATGAAGAGAGATAGTGATTTGCCAAGTGTTAACTTACCGTGCAATGCATAGGTTAAACCAGACATTCATATTACTGTCTTGCACCTGATCAGGGAGGCATGGAGAGTTGTATGATTCTGCTCATGTCTCAGCAGGGCAATATCCATACAGGATTATGCCACCCAGAGTCACCTTGTGTGAGATGGGCGGCTATATAAATATGATAGATAGATAGATAGATAGATAGATAGATAGATAGATAGATAGATAGATAGATAGATAGATAGATAGATAGATGGATGGATGGATGGATGGATGGATGGATGGATGGATGGATGGATGGATGGATGGCCGGCCAGGGGTTGGGGCAGATCTTTATTTCATTGCTGTGCTCCTTCCTCTTCCATTGAATAACAAATACAAAAATAAGTTATATGAAACAGTGACAGCTGAAGGTTAAATTATGCAAATTACAGTTTGCAGAATTTACTTTTCCTGGCCCATAATTTGAATTGTTAGTGTGCAGGATGTCATCTTTTTTAAAACAGTGTGCACACAGCTCTGCTACACGGGACTGAACTTTGCAGTTGTTTGGCATGGAATATTTCTTCTCCTTTTGTGTAATGAGTCTTCCATGTCTGTGCTATTTTCTGATCATCGGTCTACAAGGGCTTCTATCCTTTTCATATTCATTCCCATGTGGAATATTGGGCACTCTGTCTGCTTTTTGTCATTCCTTCCCTACCTATACCAATTTCTGTCAGTGTGTGTGTGTGTGTGTGTGTGTGTCCATTCTTTTCCATTTTCCGTGGGCCCTGCTATCAAATGCTTCTTCCCAGCCAGAGGACTAACAAGATTTGTTCATTTTACAGTTAGCAACAAGACAGATGGAGAGGCCAGTCCATTGAAGGAGGCAGAAACAAAGGAAGAGGAGGAGGTGGAGGCAGAGAAGAAGAATAAAAAACGGAAAAAGGAGAAGAGCTCTGAGACAGGCAAACCAATGGTGCCACATAGCTCCATGTTTATTTTCAGCACCACAAACCCGTGAGAGATATTCCATTAGTTTTCCTTAATATATAATATAAAACTGCTTAATATGTTGGTCTTTATGTCAGGAAACCACAATTTTTGGAATGTTATCACATGTTCCACACAGGAAGTTCAATAATGCCAAGCAAGCCCTTGTAAAATATAGCTTGCCCTGTTGCTAACCATTTTCCCCTGCCATGGGTCTCTATTATAGGCAGCAAACGCCAGGGTGTATGGAGTTATATGAGTCACAGGCCCAAACATCACATCCACACCCTGCATAAATTGATTGTGCATCTACTGTTAATCACTTCATAGAAACTCCTGCAGGAGGTCCCACAGCAAGGGGTCGCTAAAGGTAGAAGAAGAATATAATGGAAAGTGGAAAGGATTCCTGTTGGCTACAAAGGAGAAATCTCCTACCCCTCCTTGGTGTTGCTGCTTTTTTTCTTATTTTCCAAGCAACATCCTAAGGTTTATAGAATTAGGAGGATAATGGAAAGTTGGCTTTTGGGAGGAGACTGTTGCTTTGCCAATCAAGCAAAGTGTTTCATGCCTGATGTTCTGGGTCTTAGCTAGCAAATCAGAATTATCTAGTGGCTAAAACCACCTTCTTAACAACTCATAGTTGGATGATAATGACACTGACTGGTTTTCATCAGTCATACTATTTTAATAAAAAGGATTATATGAGAAAAATTCTTTCACAGGGGGAAAAACAAAAGCAGAATTCCATCTATTTAACACTTTCACGTAGAGATCAAATTGTCCAAAGCTTTAGGGGACTCTGTGGTGGAATTTGTGCCATACCAAAAATTAGGGTTTGTGACACTTTTTTTACCATCCTGTTACCATTCTTGTGCAAATAGACCAGAATACATCTGGCCAAAGGTTCTGCATATCTGATATAGATGGGTTTTTTTAATTATTATTTTTAAGAAACTGGTAGTATAGAATTGAAAGATTTACAGCACTCCTTATATTCCACCCTATGTTGAAAGATTTGTTTATATTTTTTTTTATCTAGCCGTCATCTAGAGAGGCAGATGAAGTCGTCCATTTCTGATTTATAGGATTGTTATAAGACTAGGGAGATAATGTATGTGAGCATGCTATATAATTGTTATATAAATGCCTCCATTTTAAATTATCAGAATTCTGTTTAACACTATGGCTGTTGCACGGATTTGTGGTTTCTTTGACAGAATCCGAAGAGCTTGCCACTACATTGTCAATCTGCGCTACTTTGAGATGTGTATCCTTCTTGTGATTGCAGCAAGCAGCATCGCCTTGGCAGCAGAGGATCCTGTCCTGACCAACTCAGAGAGAAATAAAGTGATTACTCAGTTTCTTAACAATTGTGGTTTGCTGTAATGTCTTAGTGTAAATGGATTCATGTTCTGCATCTATATATTTACTTTATAATTCACTGCAGAGCTGAGCCACACGCTCAGAAGATACACGTTTCATCTCTTGCTTGCTTTACTATTTTGGACTTCATCTGGGGCTTACATGTTTGAATTCTCCCTTAGCATATGAGAGAGAGAGAGAGAGAGAGAGAGAGAGACTTTGTCCTATCTATTTTCCTAATAGTCTAGTGTTCTTCATATGCAAAGAATTTGTTTAATTATAAGGGATGGGGGAGTCAAACATGCAATTTCCTAATCTGTACTCTGAATATTTTAGATCACGAAAAACTATAATACTTGATTCTACTGATTGTGTAATTTTGCTTCATAACAAGAAGTATAGAAGCTTCTTTATTCAATGGTGAAGAGGGATGTATTCCCCAGGGTGTTATTCTATGGATAGAGCTAGTCATAGTTACTTCCTTCCCCAAGTAGTTACTTGCTTCTGCAATAGCACAAGTTTGCCATCCAGTCTTCTGGCCTATGGTGGCTTAGGTTGGACTTTGTCACAAAATCAAAGTCCTCGGGAATTAAGATTTGGAACAGCTGCACATACCACCAAATGTTGAAAGGAAGTAATTGCATACTGCCATAACCAGCCATTTGGGGGAAAGATGATTGACCTCAACAATTTAAATACCTTGTTGAAATCCATAGACATAAAATATGACCAATGAAAAAGATAAAATATTTATTTTTTAATTTATGTATTCATTCATTCAATTTATATGGCCGCCCATCTCAACAAGTGATTCTGGGCAGCCATATAAATTACATATTGAGACATTAATGGACAAGAATCTTCCTACCATCAGTGGAAAAAATGAAATTGCCTAAGAGTATTTTGTAGTTGTTAAACCCAGCTGGAGGATAGGAAGAACCAACCACAGGAGTGAAAAATATAGAAGATGGTTGGTATGAAACAAGGACTGGCTTTCTGGTTGCCCAGCCTATCAAGCAATGACCCATTAACCATAATTAACATCTGAGAGTTTCACCTGATACACCTACCTCTCATCTTACAGGGAGCAGGGTCCGGATGGCCTGTGTGCTGGTGCTCCACTCCTTTGGGTGGCTGTGTATAAAATGAGCCCGACTTTGTTCTTGAATCAGGAGAAAACGAGAACTTAACAACAAAGAAATTCACTCAAACTATTCAGAAGAGCACATTAAGAACTGATGGAAAGGAGAGAAAGAGAACCAAAAAAGCAAGAAAGAGGAAATAGAATTGGGAATGGGAAGTTTAAAATGGGCAGGGGAGGAAATGGTGCTTATTTATACTCCCTATGCTGCAGGAGTTTAGAACTTCTGACTTGCCTCATTTTACACATTAAAAAGTAACATTTGGATTGCTGAGGCCATTAATGCTTACTCTTAGTTTCCAATCTCCAATTTGATGAATAGATTTCTCTAGTCCCAAAGGCAATAATTAGTTAACCAGTGTGAGTGGCAAATTAGCTTGGAGGAGGTATGTTACTGTTACTGCCAGTTGTTTTATGTAGAAATTGGGAAGGCACAGCAATACTGATTTCTAAAATAGTGGCTTTTAGATCTTCTGTTCCTAGACACAGGGAGAACCAGACTTTTTAAAACAGCTGCGTTTCTCAGTTTGATGAAAAGTGGGCCTCGAAGGATATGCATGTTGCTTGTGTAGGCCACATTTCCAGCGGTTCCAGCTAATGCCTGTGTAATAACTGCAGGATGGTGCCAGAGAGAGTGCCAGGCCGTAGGTGGAAACATGCCTCTGAATTCCAATTGTTGGGAACATGAGCAGGAGGGTGCAGTTCCATTCAGATCCTGCTTATGTGATTCCTGCAAGCATCTGGCTGGCCCCTAAAGAAAGAGAGTACTGGACTATGTGGTCTTTTAGTCTGGTCTATCTGATACCATTGTTTTGCTGGTATGGCAAAATGCTACTGGCAGACAGGAAATAGACCAGAGCAGACATAACAGAAAGTCCACAAAGCTTAAGGTACAGCCAAACAGTAGAAACTGTTGTCCACCCTGACAGCTGAGGTTGGCAACTTCTAAACCAGGTTCTGTAACTTTCATTTTTAACAGTAGTTTACATTTGATAATGTGGCAAACAGATACAGTATTACTACTGCTCATCTTCTTGGTATGATCACCTCCAAGTATCTGTAGTATTAAGTACAGGAGAAAGCCTGGTTTCATTTTTTTTTCTCCCACCTTGGCCATTTTTAAAAAAATCTTATTACCACCAGCCTCTTCTTGCTTCAGTCTTGAACCAAGGGTTTCATGTGGCTTTAATCTGCATTCCATGACAGAGAGGGGCCAAGGAGGAGCTATTTCTAATAAATTGCACTCTGGACAATATTATTAATTTCAAAAGTCTTGTTAAATGTGTGTTCTTAATGAGAATAATTCCATTCAAAATAAAACAATTAAAAGTGCTAAACCGTTTGCTAGTTGTGTTAAAGACATCAGCTCTAGCAAGAATTATTTATATTATTGCCTGTGTAATCCTATTCAATTTTTTTTATTTATTTAAAAGAGTTCTAAATGCCCCTTTAGGGAAAACTCCTGCAGATGACATAGAAATAATAAACCAGTATTAACAGTAACAATAATATAAAAAGTGGGATATAATAGTAATAGTAATACAGTACTAATAGTAATAGTAATAAACCTCACAATAAAACATGTTTAATCAGAAATTAGTCCACTGTTTTTGGACTTATTCTTGCATAAGTGAGCATATAACAATGGCATACTAAAATTATTTAATACAATCAATAAATATTTTAAACAAATGGCTTATATCAGTATAATCTTAGTGATTTTAGATTTTAAAAATCTATGATGTAGTGAAGCTTTGCAAGAAGAGGATTTTGTTTTACACCCATAAAATAGAAAAGGATCATGCATCACTTCAAAATTAAAATTAAACTGGATTTCAACTCTAATTTCCAGTGCAAAATATACCAGATTTTCACAGTAGAGATGCCAAAGGATAATATGACACTACTGTGTAGTCATAGAAAAACATTGCCAATGGTGGTACATTTTTAACAAACACTTCAAGGTTGAGTGCTTTCATTTCTGTAGTTTTGCTGGCCTTATATGTGATGCCATTCATTTCTCCCACAATATTTTCTCCATGAAAGACTATTCAAAACCATAGTTCCTCTTCTCTTTTCTACATACACAGTTCAATCCACATGCAGAGCACAGTACCTTTTTAAGCAACTGAGCCTTCTCATGAGAAATATATTTTTCATTCATTTTTGCAGGTCCTGAGGTATTTTGACTATGTTTTCACTGGCGTCTTCACCTTTGAGATGGTTATTAAGGTAAGTGGGAAGCAAAGAGTGTTTTCCTGAGTCAACTGGAAGACAGTGGGTTTCATATTCATACCCAGAGCTTCATCCTCTTTTTTCAGGAAAACGAAGATCATCCAAATAAATTCTCAAGAATGCCTAGATTTATTAAGACCCAACATTTCTGAGAACAATTTCTCCTTTGGCCACTTGCTTCATTCAGTGCCTAAGTCATGCTTGAGTTTTCTTTATGCTGCCACTTGCTGAAAGCTGAGAGGTTTTCTCAGGGTTATTACTAAATATTTTTAATAGCCTCAGTGAAATATAATTCCAATAAATGAAGAAGTTATTAGGTCACTCTGTCACTCTGATCTTTTTGAAGTGGGGCGAGATGACCTTTGAGACTTATTACAACCTTTTCAACAAAACAGGAATTTTGGAAGTTGTAATCCAACACATCTGAAGGGTACCAGGTTATAGAACACTGCTCTAGAAACTTCTATTTCCTGCTGGAAAATGTTGTCATTACAAGAAAGCAATATGGCTATCCCTTCTTCTGCAGTTTGTCTTTCCTTGGCTGTTTCTGATTCTCTCCCTCACCTATTTCCAGTTCTTGGTATGTCAAAGAATGATGTGTGAAGCCCACTCTAAGTTATTGCGCAGTACTGCAGACAAAAAGATAACAGTAAAAAGTTTTCTATTAGAAAAATAGAATTATCCAAGACTAAGCTAATTTTCTCAGCAGTTAGCTGAGTCTGACAACATCAGGCAAGATGGGAGAAGCAGTAGCTGAGATGTTAGTGCAATCTCAGTTTACAGTAACAAAACCAGTAACTTCCTCTTTGTGGGTGGCAAGTGTTGGCCTTTGTGGGAACAGAATATAAAACAGTTTCTTAAGCAGAAAGAGAAAATCTGACTTATTTTTGCAGAATTTTTTGCACGTCCCTATCATGTCTCAGATGTCACTCCTACTGAACAGAGTTTCTAAAAGAAGACACAGTGTTAGGAAGCAAAATTGTCATTCTGATTTTTTTTCAAATAAATTCTAATAGAACTGAAAGGCACCAAGCCTTTTTATTCCAAGCTCCTATAATGAAGCATAACTTTTTTATTTTGTTTATGTTTTTTATTTGAGTTATCTCTCACCTTGCCTCTAGGAGCTTAAGGCAGTGTACGCAGCACTTTCTCCCTCAATTTTTCCTCACAACCATCAGTTGGGCTAAAAGATAGTTACTGGCCCTGAAAGAATCATCCTTTGAGCTTACACAGTGGAAACTGGACTTGAACCTGAGTCTTTTCAGTCCTAGTTCAACACCTTAATCCAGTGTTTCTCAACCTTGGCAACTCTAAGACGGGTGAATTTCACCCATCTTAAAGTTGCCAAGGTTGAAAAACATTGCCTTAATCACTAGACACACTAACTATATTATCCAAGTAATAGATATATGGTGTGAAAAAGCCTTCTGCAGGACAACAAACAGACCTCCCTTTCAGCAGCTGATAGGTCAGTAGTTAGCTGAATAGATTTCATTTCCATTTTGATCACCATGTTGATAAACAGCTTATAAATAGATTTTCTAGAAATTTGCCCCAAACTGCTTTTTCATTTTGTCATATAACTAGAAGGCATCACTAGCTCTCACTTCTTGGATATATATCTAGCATAAGCTAGTTAGGCAAGTTCTAGTGCCACAGCAGGCCTACCCAAACTAACCCTTTTATCCCTTTTATCTTGCTGCTTTTGTCAGAACGATGACAAAGCAGGGCAGTCCAAGCTCCATCCTTTTTGGGCGTGCATGCAATGTTGTAACACATGTAAAAAAGGAGTGGGAGTTGTGTTACAATGCCACAATGCTGCTTTGGTCAGTCTGACATGCCCTCTTGTGGTGATACTGCTGCTGATTCAGTTGTAGTGTAAAAACTCTGACAGAATTAACTCCCTAAGCAAACCTGTGATGACACCTGTTTATTTTCTAATTATAAAATGCAATTATAAAAATCTGTATTGTTACATCCCTGTCCCACAACCCCAGCAGCAGCAGGAAATACCTCTTAAGCCTTCAGTGTAATATCTTTGTCCATATGTATTTGCTTATAGCTTACTACAGTCTCAGTAAAGGGGCTTATAAAGAGCTCATTGTCAGAAAATGGGGCTTAGGTTATATAAGATTACTATCTCTTCTGTTCTTAAGAGCGTAAGTATAAGAACTTGCCCTTGTCTTTCTCCAGATGATTGATCAGGGATTAATACTGCAAGATGGGTCTTATTTTCGGGACCTTTGGAACATCCTGGATTTCATTGTGGTCGTTGGAGCACTGATGGCCTTTGCCTTGGCGTAAGTACCTGCATTTTTATGCTGGGTTCAGATCATTTTACATACATCGGAACCATGCTACCAATGTCCAGAACTTCCTTGGCTGGTACTTCAAAAAAAGATCATGTCACTTAAAAGAGCATGCTTGTTTCCTTCACTGTCTGAGACTTAACCACAGAGATTTTTATAATGATTAAATACAAGGAAATATATTTCATTCAATAGAAAAAAATACTAGCCAAATGGGTGGGTTGTAAAAAGGCATGACTGAAGACACAGGAATTCAGACATATGAAGAAAATACTAGTCTTGATTGACCCCAGTGTTTTGTGGCCTGATTTTTAGACTTATTCTTACCAGATGAGTATGGCTGCACATACAATGTGAACTTTAAAATTATATCATTCATTCACTTTACAACACAAGAAAATCCCACCTTTTAGGGTTGCAGACCTTTAAAATGCATATTATAGCTTTGCTTACTTCAAAAGTGGATAACATAATAGGGATGCATATATGTATTAAAAATCAACCTGTTTAGGATTTCCATTCCATTGGACATACATCTGTGGCAAGCAGAGCTGAGTCATAAGGTGGTATGGTTTCAAACTTCCTCTCCCAGAAACCTTCTGGGTCTTCATATTCTGGGTCTGGAGTAGAGGCTTGGGGCTTCCACTTGCTATTACCTATCTTCCAAGGGGACATGTATAGCCTTGAGATGTGCACCAGCCCTTCCTATCCTTTGTTGATTCATCTCACAAGAGATAAAGAAAATTAAAATTAAAAAAGAAACATATAAAATCACTTTTTAATTTTAAAATCTTAAAAATGTAAATATGCAATATTGCAAGAGCTAGAGTATAGAGCTACCCAGTTTATAATACACAACATCTGACAAATAGGTTAAACTAAAAAAAAAAAAAAAAAGACCACAAGACAGCACTGACCTATTAAAATTTTCTCCACACTCCAAGTTTTACAGAGCTCAAAGAATATCTCAGGGAAAAGTAATGATCTCAAGAGATATGAAAGAAAGGAATTATCTTCATGCACAACCCGATATATTCATAAAAGGCTAAAGTATAAGCTGTCACTGAGCTTGTACAAAGATGTGAAGAATATTGGTCTTAAGCACACAGAGACAAAAGAAATACAAATTTAACCCAGTTTTGGCCTTAAAGATTTACTAAATTCTTAGTAAAGGAAATTGACTTAGAGGTAAATTGACTTCTGAACTAAGGCCCTCTGCCTCCTTTCCCTAGACCTCCCCTAGCCTTTGGGAATAATTCCAGATGTTTATCAGAGTTACTCAAGAAATGGTAAACTCCATCCCATGTGCAGCAACTTCTTTCTCTGGTTCTCTGGAGCTATGCCTCTGATTGTAAAAGAACCAGGCTTTTTCCTATCCAGGAGAGAGAGGGGCCAGGGCATCTGCTTTCTTTATGTGACAGAAGTCATACTTCCCCCCAGTGTTGATTCTGCCTGAGATGAAGGAATGTACATTTCCAGTCTGGGAAGCTGGTAGTCATTCATATGAATGCAGGCTGGCATCACAACAGTAGGTAAGACCAAAATCTCCAAAACCCAGTCAATCTCTATAACTTCATCTCTTTTTTAATTCTGGTATTCAGGTACGCTACCAAGTTCTTTAAAATATGTTTGAACCTCATGGTTTATCTTCAAGAATCCCTTAGGACTGACCTTTTGTATGACTTGGAGAATTCTGTGTTATGATCCATGGCCCCTCCTGTAGAAGCCAGTGCTCTGGGTATCTTGAGTGAAAACCATAGGAAATAAACAACTTTAAATCCATAGAATGAATGTGGGTCTAAATTGCAGAGTGTTGTCAAGCGTGCAATAAAACCCTGAAAGCTGGATTTCAAGAAGGTGCAGTTTGGATCAAAGAAGTAGCTCAAACATTTCTCCCCAGAGCCACTTCCTTCCAAGGGATGTTAATTGCCCTTGTCTGCAAATCTGAACAACTACTATGCCATGTAGTTTGAACAAACGGTAACCAGCATGTTTCCTCTTGACTGCCCTGCATTCAAACTCATAATTGCACCAAGGTACCTAAAATAATTTTCCACTTGGAAAGATGCTAAGGACTGTTTCACCTGTCACTTAGGGCCAAATTGAACTTAATTAGAGAGATTAGGATTTCCTACAGTTGTTGTTTGTTTGTTTTTCCTAATTAATACTGCCAAGCAGCAACTGCTGCTTTGAAAATCAAGGAATTAGAGCCAGTCACACCTCCCGATGAATGCATGTGTATATCTGGGTTTGCAAACACATGTTTGTCACCATCACATTAAGCATTTTAAACATACATATAACAATAAAAAGATAATATATGAAATGGCTCTTGTTAACTAAAATAAACATGAGAGAAGCAAGGTGGGTTCTGGGATGGAGAAATTAATGGAATGCCAGGATATCAAGGCTGTGAGATGAGGTTATTGCTCTTTTCAGATGCAAATCTTCTTCCAACAGTCTCCTTGTTCCTTTGCTCTCTGCTGATGGCCCATTTCCTGATCTTTTCTGTTTTCTTTCCGCCTGTCTATCGATCTGGCTTTGTGACTGTACATCTGGGCCTTTACTCACAGGAATGCTTTGGGGTAATTATTTTTCTTGTTTATCTTTGGGGGACACAAGTGAGGGAAATGGGCCTTGAACGGAAGAATTTGGTTTGCTTATCGGCCTGTTACGTTGCTGTCAGAAAGGCTGTTTGGGTTAGCCCTATGAAAAGGTGCAAAGCCACGAGCTACTCAGAAAGTTTTCCAAGACAAGTTCTGTTTCCAGTCTGTGCTTCCCAGGGGACTAGGTACAACTGCAAAGCATTCCGTGCATGCGGTCGCAGCCTATACTGACTATGCAGCAAGGTCTCACATTGTCAAGCTGTTTTAAAGAAATCCATTGCCTGCTATTTCTGGCTAAGTGTCAAAAGCAGAACTGTCAAAATCACATCATGGAGGAGCGTGAAAAGTTGCTACTCATAGCACTGTATCGGAAATGAGATGAAAACAGGGCATCAAGGGAATCAGCTGGCACGGACTGCATATCATTTGTTACGTATTGGTTAACATGATGTCAGAAAACGACAGACACGGGTTCGGTTGTCCAGTAGACAGAAGTTTTTTATTGGGCACGTTTGCAAAGTTAGGTCCCTCCCGCAGCAATGGAGGAACCCCGAAACAAGGTCTGACAGGTTTTTATACCCCCTATCTGTCCTCCCCCTCCTACGAGGGCTTGGCTCACAATCTCACCTTTTTTTACCGCCCCGGAGCGCCGCTAATTAACCGCAAAACCGCAGACATTCCACTTTCCTAATCCAATCAGCGCAATACACATTGCAATACCCACTTGACCCAACAGCCGCCCCCTGCCGTTTCTCTTCACTCTGGTGCGAACGTGCCTTTTGCCTGCAGTCTTTCCTCTCTCCTGCCGTCCCCCCCAAGGCTGCCCCATGGTGCACAGCGCTCTCCCCTAGCAAACATGGTTCGTTTGAGGCCCTCACTTCTCCCTGCCTTCTCACAATGATATTTTTACGGCCAAGGAAAAGTGTAGAGTACATGGGGTACTTTCTGCCTCATATGCAAAAATAATTTGGCTGGCTTTGGGTAAGATGCCGCTTGCAGTGAGTGGATCCAGCAACCAGCTACTACTACACTGTTCAGACACCCAAATGTCTTGTGTCAGTCCTGGGTACAAAAGGACCCTTATGAGGCACAGCGGGGTGAGGTAATACTGGCATTATTATCTGCTAAGATGCCATTGTCTGTTTGTTTATTTCACTATGGGGGTTATCTACTGTGTACTTCTTTGAACTCAGGTCAATTTACAGAACACATAACATGAAAATCTAAAATATAGACAAAGTTCCCAAACTGATTAGGTAAAGGCAGCCTTGTCAGAAGTAGCATCCTAATGCTCTGAATATATAAAAGTGAGTGTGATGTATCCTGGATGGATGGTTTGATTTAAAAATGGGATTTTGATGAATGGAATACACCCACACCACACACACACACACACACACACACACACACAGGTAGTCCTTGTTTAGCAACTGCCTGGTTTAGTGACTGTTTGCAGTTACGACAGTGATGAAAAAGTAACTTTACAACCAATCCTCGCATTTATGACCTTCACAGGTCTGTAAAGCAAAGAAAAGCTGAGGTAAGATCATAAGCATAGTCATGGTTTCACTTAGCAACTGTTTTGCTTAATGACTGAGTTGTCGGTCTCAGTTGTCAACGCTAAACAAGGACTACCTGTATGTATTGTATGCATGTGTGTGTGTGTATGTAATATATCTGTGTGTATACAGTAATTGTGTGTGTGTGTGTGTAAAAATCAGGAGTGAGCATTCTGTTACATATAAAAAGGATGGTTTTCATTGATCTGACTAGTAATTTTACAGCTAAGTTCTTAAAAAGTAACATTCCTTGCCATTGTTTAAACTTTAGAATAAGGCTTTTTAATACTTTCTTATCCCACTGTGTTGTAAAAGCAGACTGCTAAAATAAGCTCTTCCTACACAGGGAGCATTGCATGTTTCACTGGTGAGGAAGAAGCAAAGAAGAGGAGCAGTTTCAAAGGCAACACAGGACTATTTTCTTGTATAAAGTTGCTGACCTGAAGGCAACAGACAGCAAGTGCTTCTGAGCAGCAACTTTATAAGCTAGAACTTATAGAGTTAAGGTAGTCAAGCAGGCAGTAGTTCATCCTTCAGCTGCTGCAGCATTGTGTCAGGGATCAGAGCCAGCTCTGGCTGCTTTGGAGAAAAAGGATCTCCGTTTCTAATGCAGTCTTTGCTGAATATAATATTAAGCTTCAACAGTATAGCAGTCGTGATTCATTAAGGCTGCAATCTTATAATCCACAGATGTAGAACCCCACTTCTGACAGTCTCCTAGGCTGATTTTTCTGATGTTGGGAACTTCACCATCAGGAAAAAGCAGAAGACCCTGTTTCAAAGGTCCAGGGTCTAGCCTTCCATCAGACTTCCAGGTCTGGGAGAAATTTAGACCATTGATTGTGATATAAGAAAGACTTATTAAAAAACTAGGAAGGGCAGAGAGACAGAAATGTCTCTCCACTTTCATTTCTCCCCTGCCAATCTGCTGCTGATAGAGTTTTGAACATTTTGGTGCCCCTGATACTAGACCACTCTGAGAGATGCTTTAGGATTGCCCTATCCGTCTGTTACTTTACTGAGTAACTGGGTGGTTTTGAATTTAAAACTTAGGGAAAGATATCCGACCCTTACCCCACTAACGTTGTCCTCAGCAGATGTGAACTCTGCAAAAGCTGGAAGAGAGCTCATTACTTGCTTTTCTTCCCAGTAGCTTTGATGTTAAGAATGTGGCTTATCTGCCAAGACCCTTAAAAGCTTTGTTTGGTATTGCCATAAATGATAGAACAAAAGTGTAAGGAAGAATTTCTTAGGTTAGGTTACATGTCCTGAAAAAAATACTGGGATGTGTGTGTGTGAGAGAGATAAGCTAGATAATGGGATGGAATTCCCACCATAGCTTTAAATTTTCTTTCACTAGAAATTCATAATCTTTCCCAGTTTATAACTGGGAGACACAGGAGCTGTCTAGAAAGCTTGTTTGGAGGTTCTAGCAGAGGAGCGCAGATATCGTATACCCTTGACCGAAGATCAGTGCACTCCTTCAATCTGGGATGGTCGTCCTCTTCCACCAAGCACGCAGCTTCAGGAAGGACACACGTAGAGCAGTGAGGGAGGAAGGGGACACCTGCCTAGCCAGTCAGATCAGCCAAATCAACCCTGGCGATCAATGGGGTGACAGATGTCACAGCCAGATCACCCACACATCCATGCCTAGAAAACATTTGGGCTCTGTACAGAACATCAAAAAAGAGGAATTCCTTTCCAAAGAGAGAGTATATTTTTAAAAAGATACAATTTTGTTTAAAGTGTTCGTGTTCAGGTGCAGTGCAGGTTACTACAACTTTATAGAACTATACCAAACTGGGCAAGACCATAGCTGGTGTTTGCTTATAAATGAATGAAAGTAAATAGATAGGAAAAGAAGATAAAAGGATTGTGAAGGTGATGTGTGTCTGAAAGAAAGGTTGCTTTTAATGCCATGTCACTCCCCCACTCCCACATTTTGGCTCTCTCCCTATCTTCTTGAGGGAAAAGTTTATGTAAGAGGAAGATTTTTCTTCTTAAATGCCTCTCTATATGGATCTCCATCACATAAAGCAACTTAAAAGCTCACAATTAGTAAACTTTCTTAAGTAATCACCATGGAGGGTGGGATGGCAATTATCTTCAGAGCTTTTCTGCAGATGAAAACAAGCCCTGTGGCTGATCTTCAACCTTTTCCCACAAAAAACTAACAAGCAGGACAGTGTCGAAGAGGAGCAAGGGATGCAGCAGGTGTTGGACTTGACACATAGACTCTGGAGCAAATACAGGGGAAAAGGTTGTTGTGCTAATTGTGCTAGGAAAGAATGTATATGGCAGAAAGCAACTGCAAAAGCAATTGCTCTGAGGTTCATGTGATGAGTTCAATGCCCCATTCTGCTTCTTTTTGCTACTATCAACTTGGAATGAGATAGATGCTTTTGCGTCTTCTTTCTAGGTCCAGTGATATCTGTTTCCTTGTCCAGAGGGCTTCCAACCAACATTAATATTTCCCTTGTTCTAGTAGCACAACTGGCACTGAATTATACTTTTAAAAAAATGCAGGTTCACTAAATTTTACTTTCACCTAGTAAAATTGCCCCATGGATTATTGAAATGTAGTCTTGCCCAGTATTCCGACAAGGTAGTCTTACTGATTTGAAATGGAACCCAAATTACACCAACACCTCCAGGCCTACCCTACAGTCAACACTTTACAATAGCCTTCTTAAAGTGCATGGCCTTCCACCATTGTCATGCTGGCTGAGGATAATGGAAGTGGTTGTCCAGCACATCTGAAGGACCTCAGGTTGGGGTAGGCTGCATTATAAGGTCTAATTGCACTAACCAGATATTAATATTTGTTTTCATTTAACCATCCCTGATGGTACTGTCTGACACAGATTGCTTTGGCCCGCTCTGATAGAGTTAGCTCTCCTCTGTGTCCACATAACTGATTCACAGGTAGGCATATCCCATCTCATATAGACAACAGTCCAAGAATTACTGTACAGTCTCAGCTGAAATGGCTGCAAGGTTTGTTCTGGGAATTCCTCTTTTATAATGTGCAGTCATTATAAACCCTGCTCCTATAAAAGGATTCCCCATTTATTGTGCTAAAGTATTTTCAGATTTTTTTTTTAATTAATCCTGATCCAGAGGAGGGAGGCAGAAGAAAATGCCTGTTTGTCATCCAAAACTCAGAATGTAAATGTCATTTCTGCTGCTGGATAGATGGGAAAAAATAAGATGCCCTGTAGATCTGAGGCATGTTTAACATGCTGTTAGGTAGCCTTCCTATTTTCTATAGAAAATATACAAATTCTATGTGAAATCCAAAACACATTATAGAAAGTTGCAGAAGAACCTCACAAAGTGATTGAGCAATAAAGCGGCAGATGATGTCTAGGGCTGATAGGTATAAAGTAATGCACCATGGAAAATAGCTTTAATTATCATTCCAATTATAGATTACACAGAGTTAGGTCTGAAACTAGCTGTTATCACTCAGCAATGTGATCATAAACATATACTGAAAGCACCAGGACAGAGTGCTTTCTTATAGTTTAATGTTAATAATATCTCTAGAAAAGCCAGTTCCTTCCTGGAAAAATGCTGTTTCCAAAATAAAGAACCTTGCTGATGAGACCTTGCTGACATGGTTGGGATCATGTAAAAATTCTTCCACCTGGGCAGGAGCAGTTTGTAGATAATCTTTCTTTTCACCCCTAGAAGAATGTCAAAAGACACCATGTGTGCAAAAAAAAAAAAAAAAAAAGTGGAGAATATTATAAAAATGGCTGATGTGTACAGGAAACATGATTATAGGCTTCCCAATGTACTTATTCAATATCAGCATTTACAGAATTACTTTTGTATGTGCATTAACAAATTACATTATTGAGTCTTCCTGCAATTCTGTGCTAAATGAACTGGAGGAAGTTTCACTGAACTCTGTGAGACTTACTTCTGAGTAGACATATCGTTTCTACAATAAAAGGCATTTTATATGTGTGTGGGTGTACACACACACACACACGTGCATATTGCCTCTAGATTTATTTTATTTTATTTATTCAACTTGTCCCCGCCCATCTCCCCCCAATCAAGATTAACTGTATATGCCCTTTCAAAGTACTGTGTAAAAAGTAAGATAATTTATAAATGCTGTTGCATGCTGAACAAGAACCCCAAATCTATACAAGCTCAAGGAAACACTAGGTTTGACCGATAGCAGCCCTTCGTATACTCTATGCTGAAATAGAGAGTGCTTTTAGAAATGGTTTATATTATGTATCTCAATTCTGCTGCTCATTGAGAATTCACTTGGCATAGGAGTATGGAAATCTGGAATGGTATATGGCAAGAAGCTGGATAGAGTATTTGAACCTAAAATATTACCTAAATTCTATACATGTTACTTTAAAAAATATTTATGCTTCTAAAAGATTTTATTTTATAAAAATGTGTCATAGATAACTGTGATCTATTTAAACAATGAATACTGTTAGATTTGTTTTTAAATGTTAAATTGTTTTTCATGAATAAAGGTGTTATATTTGAAAGGATAATTTTCTAAAAGGAAGAAACAATCAAGAATTCCCTGCACTCCTCTAAATTAGTTAATACAACCTTTAGCTTGAAATAGTTAAGCTTTCATTATCCTAATAACAGATCAAAACCAAGATCACCTAAAAATTAGCCAAGTGTGTCATTAACTCAGCATTAGCTATAAAAATGTAACAATTAAACTTGTCCTCTAGCAGTTAAGTACTAAAATTTTAATTGAATAATCCCTCAGATTATATGGCTTTTTTTTTTTTTTGTATATGAGTAAATGCATCTTTCAGTACTGAAAAAGAGGGATCTCTGGAAGTTCAAGCATCATGAGAGCTAGGAATGGTAATTGTAAAATACCCAGTTAAAAAGTATAAAAAATCTATCATACATTACTCATCATGGACAGACAGCACAAATCTTTGGAAGCATGATATTTGTTCAACATTTTATAGGTAGCATTTGTTGATCTACTTTTCATTAGTGCTATTTTTACATCTAATTTTTTAAATTGTTAGAACTGTTGTGATTCCTATGATTCTAAAAGAAAGGCTTAATCATAAGGATCATTTGCTTTAAAATTACTCTTTTTAGGAAAAAAATTTAAGGATATTTGATACATCTCATCTTTAGCTGCCAGCTGAGGTTCCTCTTGCATCAACATTGCCTCAACCCTCAATATTCATTTTTCAAGCAGATATTCTACTAGGTAGTTTACATTTCTAAGAAGAAATATTAAGTTAAAAGTACATCCCTACTTGCAAGGACAACAAAAAGTAGGAAGAGGATTGAGGGACGGGGGGATCATTCAGCTATTATGGATATTTATGTGTTAGATACGTACTGGATAGAACTTCCAGTACCGTGAAGGGTCCCCCCCCTTTTTTATTATGTTGTTGTTATAAATCTTAGTGCATTGTGTTGTTAGAAATCTTAGTACCTAGACCTCTCCCCGCACCCACACTGACTGGAACTAGTCCTGGAGGAAGGAGGAGAACCATTAAAGAACCATGCCCCCCACTCCCAATACTTAGCCCCCTCCGCCAATTAAATATAAATATAAATGCAGCCAGAAAGATACTATTATTGATGGTATCAAAAGCTGCTCAGAGATCAAAGAGGGCCAGGATGAATACAGTACTCCCATCTCAGGCCCACCAGAGGTCATCCGCAAATGCAAACAATGTGGGCTTAGTACTATATCCTCACCTGAAACCCAACTGTAAAAGGTCCATATAATCTGCTTCCTCCAGTGCCCTTTGAAACTGTAAGCCAACTACCTTGGCTTACCAAAACAAGTTGATTGGAGACTGATTGAAATTTGTCCAGTACTTCTAGGTCCAGTGAGGACCTCTTGAGGAAGGGATGGACCACTGCCTCCTTCAAGGCACATGGAATGGAACCACTCGCTTCTGCAAAGAAGCAGTAAGGTCAAAAAGTATTGGAACAGGATATTGCAGGGTTTCACTCAAAACATTTTGTACAGCTTAGTATATTGAGCACAAGGTCAGAATAGGAACATAGATGGCTGCTTTGTAATGAATCAAATTATAGGCTGTTCTTACATAGATTAAGAGTGGTCTGAGAGGCCTAAGCTATGGCCTTTTCTCAAGTTTGACATAGTCCTTTGGTTTCAGTGTCATTGATTTATTTATTCAGTTTATATAGCCGCCCATCTCAGACTAGTGACACTGGGCAGCTAACAACAATGAAAACAGCCAACATTTAAAACAGTACAAAAAATTAAATATAAATATAAATGCAGCCAAGACATCTTAAAAAACCGTCAGTATCAGCACAACCATGAAAGGGGCCCTTCACATGCTCGAGGCCCCACATCCAGGCATAAAGCCAGGTCTTCAAGGCCTTTGGAAAAGCCAAAAGGGTTGGGGCCATCCTAATCTCAGGAGGGAGGATGTTCCAGAGGGTAGGAGCCTCACCAGAAAAGGCACATCTCCTGGTCACCACCAGCCAACATTCTTTGGCTGATAGGACCCGGAGCATGCACAACCTGCTGGACTGGATTGGACGGGTAGAAACAACTGGGAAAAGACAGTCCCTGAGGTAACCTGGTCCCAAGCCATGAAGAGCTTTATAGGTGACAACCAGCACCTTGAATTGTACCCAGAAACACACCAGCAACCAGTGCAGCTTCTGAAGCAGTGGTGTTACATGTGCCGAGTAACCAACACTATTTACAACCCAGGCAACTGCGTTCTGTACCAGCTGAAGCTTCTGAATGCTCTTCAAGGGCAGCCCCATGTAGAGCATGTTGCAATAGTCCAAATGGGAGGTCATGAGGGCATGAGTGACAATGAGTAGAGTGATGTTCTATGATGGCATCATCTGCCATTTGCTAGGGCCCTTAAGGCAATGAAAGGCCCAATGCTTTACTAACACCACCTATTTGAACAGAACATAAAAAGGGCAGTATGAGAGTTGTTTTAGAAGCTTAAGAAGAAATGCTATTGAAAGAATAGCTTTCAATATTAATACAGTGGTACCTCAGGTCACAAACTTAATTCGTTCCGTGACTCTGATCGCGACCCGAATTGGTCGCGACCCGAATCAAATTTTCCCATAAGGTTCAATGTAAATATGGTTAATCCGTTCTGACCCCTACGAATTTGGTCACCAACCGATTTTGGTTGCGACCCGAATCAAATTTTCCCCTAAGGTTCAATGTAAATACGGTTAATCCGTTCTGAACCATGTGTATATTTTTTTTTAAACCACAAAAATATGACACAAAGTACAGTACAGTACACTATGAAGAGAGAGAACGCTAACCTTGCTTGAGGCGACTTCTGTCGTGAAGGACAGGAAGGTGGGTGGGGAGGCAGTTATTGTTTGGAGGGAGAGTCCCCCTCCCTACAGGAAGCCACAACCACGTGTGTCAGCAGGGAAAATGGCTGCGGACCCTGTTCGTCACCTGATGCGGAGTTCGTGAACGGAAGCAAAATTTTGCGAACAGTGCTGTTCGTGACCCGAATTGGTCGTGAACAGAAGCGTTCGTGACCCAAGGTACCACTATAGCTATTGAAATGCTATTGTAATATAAATATACTAGGTCTTTTTTTTTAATCATCTCCTAGAATTTGTTGGTGGTCTTTTGTTTTCTTTTAATTTTCTATAATGCTACCCTCTGTAATATGGAGGAGAAAATAATATGTCAGATAAAATAATAGCTAGATATTAGCATCAATTACAATTTAGAATTTAATTGCCGGTAGAGCAAACAAAGCTTGCATCTCTTTCACTCTCTCTCCATCTCACATAAAAATATTAATTTAGATTATTGTTAATGTATGAATAAAAGAACACTGTGAATACAATCTATGCAAAATTTTAGAGGGAAGTGGCTAGTTCTACGCAATTCAAGGACACACATCATGGACCTGCAGATGACAAGGGAGATTCAGTAGTAAAAGACAAACTGTTCTTTGGGAAAGTTTGTTTTCCATTACTAACTTTCTCATTGAACAATTCCTAATACACTTTAAAGGAATCCTAGCTTTTTCCAGAACAGGTTTTGACTGTAAATCAGTGGCCTATGGATAATGTTGCTTTCAGATGCCATAGGCCTCACCAACAAAGAGCCTTCCTAATATATATTAGGAAGCAGTATACTGAAGTTGGAAGAGATGAACTTGATGTTTTTTCTCAAAATTCAGTGTCTTAGAAACAACCTGTAGCATCTAATTTTAGCTTTAGATATTCTAAAAGATGGATGTAAGAGATAACACACAAGTAAAAGTTTCCTATCCTCACTTTCTCCTTGAAGCTAAAAAGATACCTCAAGAGCACTCCTAGAGTGCTAATATTACTACTGAACTCTGTAGATGAGTAGAGGAGGAGAGACAGGATTTTTTCTTTCCATGTGTACTTCCTGAAGTTGATCTTTTAGGCTTCAATCCATTTTTCAGCTCTTCCTAGATGCCGATTAATGGCTAATGAAGATCATTTTCTCCCATAATGCGGTTAATGATAGACTAGATATGACAGACTTGTCTTTCTAGTCTGTAAAAGATTCTTACAATTCAATTATGTCATCACATACTTCTGCTTTCCAATATATATACACACATATTCACTTACCTATGAATAGTTCATTATGATTACAGATTATTACAATAGTAGAACCATCCCAGGAAAAGAGGCATTTTACTGCTACCTTTTGATGAAAACAGAGAGCAAGATGATTGCTCAGATTCACCAGGCATATGAATATATGACACATAGTGGCATGGTGCCTTTACAACAGACGGTCCAACTCAGCAAGAGTGTGAAATCACCTGTTTTAACCTTGTTAGCGCACTCTTTCTCACAGTAATAGGATTTGAAATCATCATTCAATTCAAGCGATAGGGGAATACTCCTGCAAAGTTCGGCTTGCACTCTATCTCTCTCCCTCTGTTTCTCTCTCTCTCCTTCACACACAGACACACACACAAGCACACTTTCTAATGTTCAGAGAAGGTTTAAAAAAACACCACTCAATACAGTAGTTCAAATTCATCAGACCTCAAAAAGCATGTGGCCCATGCTTTTCACCATCTGTACAAAAGAGAAGTAATTATTACTATGGCAAAAATATAATGAGTTTCATTTGTGTTTAAGAAGTTCATTTTGGTTTTCATCCTTTTGTCTTGTTGTTTTGGGTGGCTTGTTTCTCCTCCCAAATGTACAGGTCCAACAAAGGTCGTGACATTAAAACAATCAAGTCCCTTCGTGTTCTACGCGTCTTGAGACCTTTGAAGACCATCAAGCGTTTGCCCAAACTCAAGGTATTGTTGACTTTACATGTGAAATTCAGGTAGTGACAACTATTGTTTAAAGATAACTTTATTTAGAAGGTATCTAATATGAATAGTGAGTGGCAATCTTTACCATAGAAAGTTGCCTTCTAGGATGGGGGTAGGGTGTACTAGGCAGGGCTGCACAGTGAAGTGGATAAGAAGAAGCTGGCTTTCTCTCTGATTCTTCACAGCACAATCACCCTGTCGGCTGTTGTTTGGGTGGCTTTTGAAAACTACTTGTGATGGAATGGAATTATGAAGGCCAGACTCAGGGAGAAAAACATTTTCTTTCATCTCCTGAGGCACAAGGGAGAGATAAGAGGATGAGACTGGTACCTCCCTGAGGAATTCACAATGTTGTGGCTGGCATTACTTGGGAACTGGGGTTTCCAGTCTGGGAAGATTCTTGCTAGAGGTTGTAGCTAATAAACATTGGTGGACTGAATTTACATGGTCTCTTGGAGTTCCTTGGGCTAGGCCTGACATCAATCTTTCCAGACTGAAAACCCCAGTTCCCAAGTAATGCCAGCCACAACATTGTGAATTCCTCAGGGAGGTGCCAGTCTCATCCTCTTATCTCTCCCTCGTGCCTCAGGAGATGAAAGAAAATGTTTTTTTCACTGAGTCTGGCCTTCATAATTCCATTCCATCACACTACTATAGTTTAATGCTCCAAACTTGCATTCAAAAGCAGACAGATGGAATTGCATGAGCCAGCTCTCCCACTTCACTGGGTAACCCCAAGCTTCAGCCCCTCTTCGTAGCATCTGTGCAAACCCCTCTGCCAGCACCTGTTACCACAGTCATCATAGAGTTGGCCTATTTCAATGACATATAACGTGGACGGTAAGGAAAGTACACCTTCTGCTTATTTCCCTGCAGCCTCTTCCCACTATCCAGCCAAGCTTAATTCAATATTACAGACAAATTGATGGGACAGTGATGTCAGAGGAAAGCTGTGCAGAGATAATTTAAAATCAAATGGAGGCTGGATCCAATAGAAGAGAATATATGTAGCTCAGGGTTGAACTGTGCAATCCCTGGTGCTCTTTGAGCTTGGTTGTTTGGTTGCAGGCATTTCATTACCCAGATGTTACCTAGTTGGGTAATGAAATGCCTGCAAACAACCAAGCTCAGAGAGCACCAAGGACTCCACAGAGGTTGGGTCCCCGCCCCCCATTCCCAGAACTATGAGTGGCAGAGTGGGGCACTTTCTTTGTGCACCTACTAGCAGCTCATACGCACATGGAAGATGGGGGGGGGGTTACAGCCTAGCAGGACTTCTGCATTGCTGACCTTCCCACATGCCCATCAGCTATTAAATTAAGCTATTTTTGTACAAAGATTTAGGACTGTTCCTTCAGAAAAGTGCTAAACCAATTTACAAAAATAGTCTTACAAAGATATGATAGATACAGGGGGAAAGTTGGACAGTGTCACAGGAGAGGCTCTTTCTCATCACTGTGCTGGGCAAAGCCTTGGAAGAATTTTGATGGATGGCTAAACCTGAATCTAGCAGCCATTCACCATACAGCTTTGTGGTAAAGAAGAAGATGAAGCTGATAGTTCGGCCATATCTAACTTTTTGATTGGTTTTATAGTCATTTAACTCCTATGGCTTCTGTCAGAGAATCAAAGGAACTACAGTGGTACCTCGGGTCATGAACGCTTCTGTTCACGACCAATTCGGGTCACGAACAGCACCGTTCGCAAAATTTTGCTTCCGTTCGCGAACGCCGGATCGGGTGACGAACAGGATCCGCGGCCATTTTCCCTGCCGTGACACGTGGTCGTGGCTTCCTGTAGGGAGGGGGACTCTCCCTCCAAGCAATAACCACCTCCCCACCTGCCTTCCTGTCCTCCACACCAGAAGTCGCGTCGAGTAAGGTTAGCATTCTCTCTCTTTGTACTGTACTTTGTGTCATATTTTTGTGGTTTAAAAAAAAAAAATACATATGGTTCAGAACGGATTAACTGTATTTACATTGAACCTTATGGGAAAATTTGATTCAGGTCGCAACCAAAATCAGTTGGCGACCAAATTCGTAGGGGTCAGAACGGATTAACCGTATTTACATTGTACCTTATGGGAAAATTTGATTCGGGTCGCGACCAATTCGGGTCATGACGAGAGTCGCGGAACGAATTAAGTTCGTGACCCGAGGTACCACTGTATAATGCGGGGGGGGGGGGGGCAGGTTATAGATCCTTAGGTTAGATCCTTGCAAAACTACAATTCCCAGGATTGCCTTGGAAGAGAACACAGCTGTCAATTCCCTCCAATTAAAGCAAAGGTGGAAAACTCTAAGATGACATATCACTTTCTTTCTCTGTGCTATCCAGTCCTTGCTTACCTTTTCCTTTCATGCAGACCCGCACAGTCATTTCTGGAGGGCTGATCCAGAGAGCAAGAATAGGCCTGCATATCCATATGAAATTCCCACCATGTAGTTGTTGCAGCTAACATGTATTACACAGTACATGTGGAAACAGTCATGATTATACAGAATACCATACAGTATAACAGACCCAATTATTCTTACTTGTTTGGTACTTATATATAAATTGTTTAATGAACAAATGAATAAATGCCTTTTATGCGGTAAAGATTTGACAAATGCCTCGACTAATTATAGCTTTGAGGCTCTTTATGTCATATTTGATAAGAGTATTTTTGCTTACTTATGATGACTCACACTTCATGGTTTATCCTTCTCCCTCAGGCAGTCTTTGACTGTGTTGTAACTTCTCTGAAAAATGTCTTCAACATACTCATTGTCTACAAACTCTTCATGTTCATATTTGCTGTTATCGCAGTCCAGCTTTTCAAAGGCAAATTCTTCTACTGTACAGACAGTTCAAAGGATACAGAGAAAGACTGTATGTAAGTACAGTATAAAGCATTTAGTCATGAATTTGGGCACGGCATTATCCTGTGGCCTTTCACTGTTAATATGCTATATGCTATAGAAGCTCAGAAGTGCTTGTAAATCTATGTTGGTTTTTTAATCGTTTTCTTCTAATTTTCAACTTTATATACTTTTGCATGTTTAGTGAACTTTCTGAATATGTAGAAATTAGTATTTTATTTTTAGGTGACCCTGTTCCACTTCCAAACTTATAGGTGCTTAATTTTACAATGTATTATAATAGAAAATTATATATAAAACTCTTGAGAGAAACATGAGCTTAAATCCTGATTTTTAGTTACTGAAAGAAGCTTCTTAATATTCTTGACTCTGTGGTTTCTATTTGTATTTAAACCTAGTGTTCCTTACATTTACTGATGATCATTTAGAAAAAGAACAAATGCTTCTGAGGGTACAGTGGGGACAAAGATACAAGGGCAGCTAGGTTAATATCTGCTATTTCTTACTCTAAATTCTGCCTTCCTAGCCCCATCCAGTCAAGCTGATTTCTAGTATTGGAACCAGACAGATGGAAAAGTGATATCAGAAGGAAAGATATGGGGAGATAACTTAAAATCAAAAGAGGTCGGACTCCCCCAGTAAATGCTTCTCTTCCATCCTGGGAATTGTATTTTGTGTCCCTGAAATCTACATCTTAAGACTTTTTCCTGCTCTCTTTATCGTGATAGTATAACAAAAGCCTTTTATTCTCTGCCAATCTTATAGTGGAAACTATATAGACCATGAGAAAAACACGATGGAAGTAAAATGTCGAGAATGGAAGCGCCATGAATTCCACTATGACAATATCATTTGGGCTTTGCTTACACTCTTTACTGTTTCCACTGGAGAAGGATGGCCTCAGTGAGTATTTTCCTTGGTTATCTGCAGCTGGGTTTTTTAAACTTTTTCAAGACACAGCACTTGTTAGTTAAAAAAAAATCCCAGAACTCCTGATTCACAAAATGGTGGCCATGTCATGTTTTCACAGAACAAGCTCCACCCTTTCTGCTGAACTTTAGAAAAATTGCTATGGATGTCCCTGGCTGTGTTTGATTCCCTCCCCCCCCCCCCGCCCCTTTTGGCCTTAGTCTCTCATGGAATCCCATCAGGTTCTCCAGGGTTCCACAAAACGCAGGTTGAAAAACACACTGCTCTACTGTGATGTTAGAAATGAATTGTTGTAGTTCACCCTTAAAGTATTAGAATAATAATAGAAATATAGGGTGTATTTCTGTTTTAATACGTGCAATTTCTTTTTCCAAGGCAAATAAATATATTTTTTTCATGATATAAAGGCAGATTTCTGAGTCACATTGCCTTTTCTTACAAAGGCAAAATTCTCCTACCGTTGTCTGAAGAAATTTCCTCACATAGAGAAAGAAAGGCTTCCTGAGGCATCTGCTGATGGGAAAGAGCTCTTCTAAAGCACATTCATACATTCATAATAATCCTAGACTACTTTCCTTGAACTATTCCATGGGAGGGAGGTGATGAGGAAGCTTACATCAAACTGGCTTATCAGGAGCTAAACTGTCTTCAGTCATTTTACTTGTCATTTTTTGTGCATTTCACTCTACTTTTGATATGTAGATCAACTATTAGAACAAGACATGTACTCTTTTTGTACAATGTTCCAATAAAACTAAATTGATAAAAATTCCAAGGAATCATTATTGTATGACTTTCACTCTCTTTCTTTTTCTCTTTCTCACTGTGTCCCCAGAGTTCTACAACATTCAGTAGATGTGACTGAGGAAGACCGTGGCCCCAGCCGTAGCAACCGCATGGAGATGTCCATTTTTTATGTGGTTTACTTTGTAGTCTTCCCTTTCTTTTTTGTTAACATCTTTGTGGCTCTTATCATCATCACTTTCCAGGAGCAAGGAGACAAAATGATGGAAGAGTGCAGTCTTGAGAAGAATGAGGTAATAAGAACTAAATAGAGCTTAATTTAACCCTGTTCATGACTGGGTCTGCTTAGGGATAGATTTAACTCTGGGTGTTAGCTGGGTGAGTTAACTTTTTTCTCATATTAACCTCTCTATTGGCCTATTTAAGCATGTTGTAGGCACATGGACAAATGCCTTCTATTTTATAAGAGTCCTGTTTCCTGGAATCCTAAAGCTCAATAGGCTTTCATTGTCCTGGAATTAAAGAAAAGAATGTTGAAGGAGGAGTTGAAAGCAGAATGAAACTCACATTATTTTCCACATTAAATAAAACAAATGAAGTTTCCTTTCAGCAATAACTATAAATCGTTCCTTTTCTTGTGTTCCTTGTTTGTTCAGATTATGACCCATTAAAAGATGGGTGTTGTTATACTTTTTTGTAAAGCTCTAGTCACCACACAGTCACATATTATTGGCAATAATTGTAATAATATGCATGCCATATGTTGATTTCCTTTTTCTCCCTCCAGAGAGCCTGCATTGACTTTGCTATCAGTGCCAAACCCCTCACCCGCTACATGCCTCAAAACCGACATACCTTTCAGTACCGAGTTTGGCACTTTGTGGTCTCTCCATCATTTGAATACACCATTATGGCTATGATAGCTCTTAACACTGTGGTTCTAATGATGAAGGTGAGGTGAACAGATGTGATATTTAAGGCAATCTGACAGTTGCAATTGCAATGCAAGTCAACATCATTTTTAAAATACAATTTTCACTGGTTTCTAGCTAGCTGTAAACAGAGCATTTGAGAATCATGAATGGATGAAGCTGCCTTTGAATGAATATTGCCCAGTATTGTCTAAAATGATTGAAACATTATGACCTTGGGGGTGGGGGGTGGGGGTGGGGGGTGGGGGTGTTCCTTCTCAAGTCAAGTGCTTTCAACTAAAAATTCCAGAGAAAGAAGCTTTCTGAATGCAGCTTTAAGAATTGGTGTCTCAATTTGCTTCCTTCTCTGTTTGGTCTTTTGGATTATAAGCCTCAGAGCAGGAACTTGTATTGATTTTATCTGAATTGCTCTGTGAGTTTTTTCAGGTGAGGTGTAGGATGAAAATGCTTTAAATATTTACAAGTGCAAAGCATATGCTCTATCACTAAATGATGTCTCTTCATTACTTGGGAACTGTAATGAGAAAACATTTCACGTATTACATGTTAGGAATGCATCTAAAGGGATCAAAATTACACATTTAACACTTAAATATATATTGTGGCTCCGTACAGGACCATCTTCTCCCAGTAGATTAGTGGGAGATCAGGAAGGGTAGGTTTGCTCTGGATCCCTTCTCTTAAGGATTATCGTCTTCCGGAGCCACGGAGTTGAGCCTTATCAGCTGTAGATCCCCCTCCTCGACTTCACTTCCTGAAATCAGAACAGCTGCCACCCTTGAGCAACAGAAAGCCACTAAAATGTCTTTTTTTTTTAAAGAGAGTCCTGGCAGTATAGCAGATATGAGCAGTAAATCCCCATTTTATCAGTCGTGTTTAGAGCTTTGAGTGCTCCTTGGATACCAAAACATTTCATAATTTTACTTGTAATTTTCAGCAGTTACTTTGTTATACTACCTTCTTACTGGAAGAGGTGAATGTAAGCCACTCAGAGTCCTTTTGGATTGTAATGGCATATAAACCCTAGTAAATAAATAATTATGTTGGAAGTTAACATGACCAAAAATTTGTTTGCAAATGGGTATCACAGAAATGCATGTATACATATACGTGACGGCAAGCCAAAATTGACCATAGTTCTGTCTACTGTATTGCTGCTGGCAAACCTGCTTTTGCTGCCAGATACTGTGCAAAATGTTTCTGTAAATTTTTTGCCATTTGCCAGTCTGTTTCAGAAACAGGTTGCTATAGTGTTGCTGTTTTAAAAATCAGCATCCTGCCAACCATCATGGCCAAGTCACTTCTTACAGATCATCTGAGTTCTGTAATGAATAATAAAATATTGTACTGGATGAGAAGATTGCATCAAACTATTTTTGGCCAGTTTGTATATTGTCATTCAAGCAGATGATCATAATGAATGAACAACCTTAAAAAACACCAATCTATTCCTGTCCTCCCCGCTGAATTTCTCTTTATCCTTTCTCCACTATGGGAAGTTATCCATTTAAACGGTGGTTTTCAGTACCCAGTCTCTTCAGGGTATTTGGATCTATCTATCTATCTATCTATCTATCTATCTATCTATCTATCTATCTATCTATCTATCTATCAAATTTATATAGTCACCCATCTCACCAAAGTGACTCTGGGCAGTGTACAACAATCAGATTAAAAAAACAGATAAAAACAACAGAAGAAATATTTTAAAAAACACATTAATAAATACTGTAAAAAACCAAAAATATAAACCATAGGAGAAAGGAGAATAAAAATGGCCCCCTCAGCAATGGAGCCATCTAAGCAGGTCTCCGGTTCCCTGGAGCATCAGACCTGATCACATAACCAGGTCTTGAAGGCCTGTATTTAGCATCCATCTCACCAATGAGGATGTCCAAATATTACAGATGTAGGCAAACCTCCAGGATTCTTATTTTAGCCTAACTGAAAGTCAGAGTATTATGACTCCTCTTTCTTTTCTTTTTTTGGTAGTACTATTCTGCTCCGTACACATATGAATTGGCTCTGAAGTACCTGAATATTGCTTTTACCATGGTTTTCTCATTGGAATGTGTCCTGAAAATCATAGCTTTTGGTTTCCTGGTAAGTTAAATGCATTTAGCATTAGGCATTAAAACTCTGATTATGGGCACTTTAGTCTGCATGCACAAGAATGCTTAGAGTCCTATTCCATTAGGCAGAACAGGAAATGCTATCTGCACATCCTAAATCAAAGTAGTTGATATCCAAAGCTGGACATTGTTCTTGGTGGGGGAGAGTGTCTCTGTGGTAGAAAACCTCACAAGTGCCTCTTAATAATAATTAATTAAATAACAACAGGCTGCCTATTCATGAAACCCCAGAGCAGACAAATTATTTACTTCACCAATGGATTGATCATTTGCACATAATTTATTGATTGTTATGATGCTGACCATCCAGTATTGCAGAAAATCCATTTTTTCCTTAGAAACCAACCAGATTCCCACTATCATTCAATATTTTTCAATGCTTCCTCAATCCCCAAGATTATCTTTCTTTATCACCTTTTCTAAGAGTGTTTTCTTATTACTCCACCTTGCCACCTTTCCCCATGCCTAGTTATGTTTTCACCATATCATTTCCATCTTCCTTGGTTTTAATACTTGGTTTTGGAGGTCATTCCAAAAAGTTTCGTTTTACAGTTCATATACCTAGGCCACCATGCCCTGCCCCACATCGTCTTTTAAAGAGTAACTTTAAAACACCAAGACTAGTTCCAAAGGACATGTATTATCCTTCTTAAAATAAGCAGCCTCTCCTTCCAAGTATTAGAAGTTAGACAAATAATTGGATGTGGGAAGAAAGAGAAACAGACAGCAACTGCTTAGCATTTTTTTCAAGAACAAAAAGATAAACAAAAAAAGGCGGGGACGGTTGTTCCAACCTCCATAGATCTGCAGATTATGCTTTGTGCCAGTGAGCAAAGTACAAACATTCTGTTTTCTCTACCTATTGATATGACTGAACTTGAAATACCATATTGGATCAAACTAATAGTTAATTTAGCCTGATATCATTTCTCCAACATGTGCACTTCCCCAATAGTTTAGAAGAAGAATGCAACACGAATGGATATTTTGTGCCTTCCTGAATTCCTTACTCCTAGATTATAAATTCTGGAGTGATACATTTCATGAAGTCATTGGAAAACCAGTTATATCTGTAATACATTGTACACTTCATTAGTAACTTCTTTGGTCCCTGGAATTCTTCTGGAAAACATAGCCTTAAAAGAAAATGAAATTGATGCCTGGATGGATGGAAGGACAGATAGAAAGGGTGATTCAATTTGTACTTGAATTATCCTTTCTGGAAGACCTACATTAAAAATTTTATTAATTCAAATATTTGTGATTTGACAAATACCATTTTGGACTGGGATCTATGAAACCAGATAAGAATACCAGATTTGTAAAAAATTAAATTTGCTGGCTTGACCAGAAATAGAGTTAAGGTGAGCGTGGTTCCTTTTCTCACTGTATTAGAGCAGAAACTGATCAAATCAGTCAGGAACCCAATTTCAAGAAATATAGGGGAATTTTAACTCTAAACTGGCCCATGAAAGCCACCCTTGGACTGTGTTGTAAGGTCTAGTGCAGTCTAATGCAGTGAAGTTAAAACTAATGCATTAGATTGACTGAGACCTTATAACAAAGTCCAGGAGGATGTCCCCATATCACTTTTGTAGGCTAATCAATGATACAAAGTGTAGCGGGCCAGAATTTTCCCTGGTTTTCAGGGAGGGAGAACTAAGAAGTTTTAAAAAATATTTAAGACTATTTGGGGGCATATGCTAAAGTTTACCTGAGTCACCTGTGTGAAAATGGCAGGAGAACTATGCCCCCAATTTTTTATCATTATAGTTGGCATGAGCTCTGAGGACGTCAAAAGAGGGAGCTTGGGAACCCTGAGACCTCAGACTAGACAACCAAAACATAGGCTGTCCTGATACTTTGTGTATGTGAATATAGTCTGAGCGGTGGCAGAGTTTCAGTGGGATATCATTATTATATCAATGCTTACATTTAGGTTAATCTGCACCCTTATTCTCCTTCAATTCTTCTTTCTGCAGAATTATTTCCGTGACACCTGGAACATATTTGATTTCATTACCGTGATTGGCAGCATTACAGAAATTATCCTGACGGATAGTAAGGTGAAGCTCTTTCTCCATTACCCTTCTTTGGAGTTAGATCAAGACTGTAAACTGGATGTGATGTTTCTTTTTTACTTTTTCATTTTACTGTGTCTTTCTTCTTTCTGGCATTTTGTTAAGCCGACAGTTACCAGCAGCTTCAACATGAGCTTTCTGAAGTTATTTCGGGCTGCCCGTCTTATCAAACTGCTTCGCCAAGGGTATACCATTCGAATTCTGCTCTGGACCTTTGTGCAGTCATTCAAGGTAAAAGCTGAACTCCTGTCTTCCTCCCAAGGTCAGTGGATTGCTTAGGACAATGAATAACATCAACCATTGCATACACAATTTCAGGGCACATCCAAGCAGATATATTAGCCGATTATTGATGCCTTAGGTCAAACCATCAATCATCCACAAAAACACAGATATTGGAGGAGGAGCAAGCCCTAAACCACACAAAATGATAGGAGAAAGAGACAGCAATATACTCAAACTTTCTTCTTCCTTACCCATAGAAATAACCTTCTGTTCAAGTTTCACAGATGAGCTGAGGGAATTTTGGGAAATCTACTTCAAGGAAGATTGGATGTTCTAGCTATCTGGGATAAAAACATAAGAAGAGCTGTGGTAGATTAGACTAAAAATCTAACCAGTCCAGCATCCTCTGTGTCACAAGCAAGACGTACCTAACAAGGCCCAACCACTTCCAGAAGAGTGCATGGGTTCTATTATTCAAGGGGAGAGGTAACTTGCTTTAAAAGATGGGCAGCTAATTTTCCCCACTCCTCAGATATCTCTAATCACTAGGGCTGTGCAATGCTTCTGATTCAGTTTGGAAGAGGTGCTTCAGAACATGCAACAGCTGTGTCATTCTGGAAACAGGCATGGCTACTTTGATGAGTCACAGACAGGTGCTGCTAAGTTCACACTCCCACACATTCCAAACACCTCTTCCAAACTGAATCTAAAGCCCTATTAATTGCCTATCTTATATTGCAAGCCCAGTGGGATGCAGTTTGCACTTAGTTTCACATCGCCCTCTGCTTCCATGTGGCTGTAAGAGTTTGGAGTCTTTACCGCTTGATTTGATTATTAAAAATAGTATTCATTGTTCCATGGCCTCAGCCTCTTACATTACAACAGACAATACATCCTTGCCATATTTCTCCACCCTCCTATGCAACAAAGTATGCTACAATTATTTAGATTAGATTTTTTTAAAAATATATAAAATAAGAAGTGTTTATTTAATAGTATTAGTTTTTAGCTTTTCAGTATTTAGCACATACTATTCTTTCATAACCTGGTGCTCTCCAAATGTGCATTATTCATCCATAAATAAAGCAAGTCTCTCTTGAGACACATATAAGTAGGATTCTTGGCAACAATATGAAAGTAATTTGCCAGTGACTTCTTCCAACATGCTTTTTTCATCTTCCCTGTCTAGCTTACAGCTGTGGAATTTCCTGGTGGTTCCCCATCTAAGTGATCCTTCTTAGCTTTTTGGAAATTGCAAGATTGGCCAAGTGCTGCCACCTGTTGAGGGTATCTTTTTTCCCATACTGGCTGATAATTGGAGATGATATCTAGATTGGGTTCAAGTCCACCAAACAATTGTAGAAGCTGGCATGGTTCAACACAATTGTTCATCAGAATTCAACAGACCATGTACTTAGGACCAGGAATTTAGACTCCAGAAATTCAAAAACCCATAAATTATTATAATATATTGGTCAAGAAGATTACATACAATGCATTCCTTACAAAGCTAGTGTAAAAGTCCTGCCTACCACATTGTAACCACAAGAAAGAATATTGTTACCAAAAGATCATGGCTCACTATAACCAAAAATATGCTGTGAGGAAAGGTTGATGGCAAGTCTTCCAGTCTTCAGGGAGAAGTAAACAATGATCTGAACCATCATTAGTGGTGAAACAAGTAGGAGCTGCTCAGTTACTTGGTCTTTCTTTAGATTTGTGCAGATTGTTTTGCTTCTTTCTTGGTATCTAACTTGCCCCTTCCTTTTTCACCTCTGATGTTATACTCCTCTGTCTCCCATATGTATGATTGCATCCTCCTTTACACCTCCAATTTATTTTATTCCTTCCTATATTTGGGTGCTTCTTAGAGTCAAACAAAATTTTATTATACACAATATGTAAAACATGTCTAAAAATTTGTGCAGAAGTGGGCAACGTTTTGGTGGCTGAGAGCTTCACTGAGCATTTTGGGGTCTGAGGCCTGCAAAATGTGCATGGCCATATTCATGGAGCAGGGTTGTTTGAGGGTTATCTTGGTTTTTTAACTGCGATAGAAGACCTGAAAGATCAGGTTAGGGACAAATGGAGAAAATCTATCTATGTGGTCACTAAGGGTTGACAATGACTTGATGGCACATAATCAATTAATCAATGTCTTTTTGAGGTTAGAACTACAGTTACATGTTTCCTGTTTCGAAATGGAAGGAATCCGTGCTGTCAGTTTTCAGTAATCATGAAAGAAGTCAGTCTGGGGGTGGTATGGGAGGGTAAAGTATATTGTCTGTTAGCACCTAAGTCTTCTCTTTTATTTTATGCACTTCCTCACACATAGCAGAAGAATATACTTAGTACCTTAATTCCCTCTATATTTTCCTAGTTTTTATTACCTCCCACTGGTTAGTTGCATGCTTGTTAAAGAAGCTGAAATTAAGTCATCCGTTACCCTGCTATGTACAGGTGCCAATCTTTTTATTAGCATGTCTCTTAAACTTAGCATCATGGCTTCACTTTGGTTCACAAAACTATTTAGTTTGTTTACACAGAGATTCTTATCTTCTCCGCCACTGCTTGTATATTACTGTTTTAAGTACATACATACTGATGTTACTGTTTTAAGCATATAAATACCATGCATGTAGTAACACAGTACATTGTATGATTTGCCCCTTCCAGGCTCTTCCATATGTCTGTCTTCTCATTGCGATGCTCTTCTTCATTTATGCAATCATTGGGATGCAGGTAAGCAAAGAACTAAAAAGGTTTAGGATGCTGGTTCCACCCAACAAAGAAACCCCAACACCTTTGAGTCTTAAGGTCATTAAGCTTAAACTCCCATTTTCAGGCAGGAGGTCCATTGGCTCTGTTAATCTGTAGTCCAGAACAGCTCAAGTACACAAATTGGAGAAGGATGAACTAGGTTATGTGTAATCTAGTAACAATTAGCATCTGAAGAAAAAAATAATGTAATACCCTATATTCAGGAATACAGATTATTACATTCTTAATGCTTAACATGAGTCTGTCAGTGTTCTTTTTAAAGAATCCACACTGTCACAAAAAAAAATAATTGCATGAATTATGAACTCTTTTTTTTTCCTGCCCACCATTCTAAATTGTAGAGTGAAAAGATTATGAACTAGTTCTGGTTCCCTAAGAGGCAGTGCCCTTTTGTGTGCAATGGATGATATGTGTACAAAAACACTATAAGATTTTTATTTTTATTCTTTATTTTTGGTAGATAGTACAAATACAATATCTGCTATTTGCCTTTATATCTTATGTGCAACTGCAGGAGAGTTGGTTTATGGCATAGGGGTTAAAATGTTGCGTTAAGAACAGGGGCATTAAAGTTCTAATTCATCCTCAGACATGGCAACTTACTGGATAAATTGGAACCAATCACACTCTCTTTCAGTCCAACTTATCTCAGAGAATTGTTATTGTGATGAAATATTGCAATGGTATGTGGGAATTACCTTGGGAGACAGGGGGAAGAGCTGAAGCTAGGGGAACAGTCAGATAAGTGGCAGCTGAGCCCACAGAAGGAATGTGGGTGTGGCAAATGTCTCAAAAGGAACCTTTCCTAGTTTTTTGGGCTGTAAAGGCGATGGGGGAGAAACACACTTTCAGACTTGCAAGATTCTGTGAATGTAACCTTACAATAAAATAGAATTAATTCATCTGGGCGTGCTTCCTGTCTGGACTACCTCACAAGGCTGACAAACATAGAAATGAGTGTTCTATATGTTGGTTTGAGCTGCTGACCAAAAGATAGGGTGTAACTCAAATAAATGAATAAATGTAGCTGCAATGTAATAGGTAGTCTACAGCTGATTATTTAAGAACATCAGTATGGTGACTAAATACTGAACCCCTTAAATTTGTAGGGGTTCAGTACAAAAGCTATCAAATGTGATTATCAAAGGAGAAAGTGAGATGAGTTGACATACCATAAACAGTTAATATTCTTTTAACTCTCTTCAAGGTTTTGAAAAATGGTCTTATCCCAGCAGTATGCTCCCCTTACTCTGGTGTCATCAAACCTTGGAAATATGAGAGAAAGAATGATCAAGGCACTGTACATTTTCTACGGCTGTTATCACTGCATTATTTGTGATTGCTGTGTTTTGCATTATGAAGTCAGCAGTAGTAATTTCACTTTTATGTGTTTTCAGGTGTTTGGGAATATCAAGCTAGATGAAGAAAGCCACATTAACCGTCACAACAATTTCCGCAGCTTCCTTGGTTCACTCATGTTACTGTTTAGGTAAATTTATGTTTGTATTCATACAGGGATCCATTCACACTTTGATATAAAGCAAAGAACTGTCTCCACTAAGATTTCAAAAATTTCTGGAAACTAATGAGCCCATACTTAGGTACCTAGCTGTACTCAAGTAGGACTCAAACTCGCCCTTTTTACAGACTATCCACTAGGCTTTGGCTGAAGGCTGAACTGTTTTCAGCTCAGTGGGCTACAACTTATATTTTCTATGTCTCCTATTTCTTACCTTTGTAAAGAAGCTTCATGTTCTGAAGTCAGATAAAAGTCAGATAAAACTAAAATTACAGGCAGCTTAATTCCAAAGGGATTCATGGACAAAACTATTATCTTTGTTCTAGTTCAACTATCAGGCACATTATGCAACAGCTACCCTCTTCTTTCAGTGCGGCTACAGTTTCATCATAATCTTTAAACGTGATAAACCCTTTCATTGTCAAAATGGGAATCTCAGCTATCCTATTGGAATCCCCACTCTAGCTTCTCATTTGATGCAGAAGTCATAATTAGATCTGACTGGATTGAATCATAAATTATATAAAAGTCGTCCTCGATGTTATAACTGTATTTCGATAAAATACAGCACTTCATACTGAGTAGTATGCTCAATATGAAGATTAGCAAGGAGTGGTATCACCTTTGGAAACCATGATGAAAATTAACCCCAGACAGCCTCTGGATGGCATGGATGATTTCTGAATCATTTATTGGATTTGAAATTTATTTAAACTATCTCAGATTAGTGTGTTATGTACAATGGTGGGATAATTACTGCTTTCTGAGGCTGCTGCCATCCCCAGCCTGTTTGGCAATGGCAAACCACTTCTGTACTGTTGCCAAGAAAACTGCATGGATCCAGATGGTCACCAGGAGTCAAGCTCAGCTTGAGGGAGAATTATCTTTATTATGATGTGTGTTATTATGACGTGTAATAGATTTTGCAAAAGAGCAAGATCTTACCTCAGCTTTATATATATATATATACACACACACACACACACACACACACACACAGATACATACAAAAATAAAAAACTGAAATCACCCTGAAGTCTATTTTTAAAAGACCATAGCTTAAACAGATACTTTCAAAAAGTGAGGGAGGTTTGTTGAACATAGCAGTAGACTGCAAGGTGGATTTGCTTCCTTACAGGAGCGCTACAGGAGAGGCATGGCAGGAGATTATGCTTTCATGCCTAGAAGGGAAAGGTTGTGAACCAGACACTACAGCAACATCTGGACAAAATGAGAATGAGAGATGTGGCACAGAACTAGCGTATGTCTACTTTGTCTCCTTCATCTTCTTTTGCTCCTTCTTGGTGAGTTCCTCTTTCCACTGCTCTCCAGATTTATTAGTATATTGTTGTCCACAATCCCATGATTAGTGGAATGCAGTGTAAAAAAGAATCCAGAAAGTTTCCAATACCTTGGTTCAGTTTTCACCAAATTGATTGAAAAGATGGTATGATATTCTTATGGGTTTCTAAAAGATGTTACAGCAGAAGCAGCTTGAAACACAGTTAAAGAGTTTTGCTATTATGTGCAGAATTACATAGCAGCTTTGTGCTTTCTTATTTGCTGGTCTTCTATTTAGTGGTCTGTTCCTATCCCTTTCCCCTTACAATATTATTCATTCTTCTTTCCTTCATACTTAGATGCTCAATCTCTTTGTGGCTGTCATTATGGACAATTTTGAATACCTGACTCGAGATTCCTCTATCTTGGGACCCCATCATCTTGATGAATTTGTCCGGATTTGGGCAGAATATGATAGAGCTGCATGGTAAGTAGGCATATCTATCTTTTTTTTTATGTTCTTTATAAAATCTATTTAGATGTGATATCCAAGTCAAGCACAAATGGAATGGAAATTCCCTTTCTCCATCCTGCAGCTTCTAGATGTTCTTATACAAAGCCCATCTGCACAGAAGCAACCTAATAGTCTTGCTTAAATGAACAATTCAGCCAGTTTCAGATTTTTAATTAAGGGAAGATATATATCCTTTGGGGTTTTTTTAGTTCTATCATTACAGCTTTGCAAGAACCCTTTAAATAAGAGCAGCTGTGCACTTTACATGACAGTGGTATATCCCGTAGACAACAGTTTTCCTGCAGCAAATGATACATCCTATATTGACCATATGAACATACTTGTGAGCCATAGTGGCAATTGGGCTCTCACATTTATTTATTTATTTATTAAATTTTTCAACCACCCATCTCCCCCCAATGGGGGAACTCTGGGCAATTCACAACAAACATTAAAACATAAAATATATAAATACATAAAACCTTAATTAAAAACATTACTAAAAAGGAGAAGGAGAGTCCAAGACGATGAAAAATTTGAGGCTGAAGGCAGAAGGCCTCTATGGGGCTAGCCATCCCCATGCTTGAGGTATTCCCATCCCACCCCAGGCCAGGTGGCAGAACCAGGTCTTCAAAGCCTTATGGAAGGCCAGGAGTGAGGGAGCCAATCGCACCTTCAGGGGCAGAATGTTCCAAAGAGCGGGGGCTACCACAGAGAAGGCCTGCCTTCTGGACCCCACCAGTTGAAGTTCTTTCACCGAGGGGGTCCAAAACATGCCCTCTCTGTGTGATCGGGTGGGACGGGTTGAAGTCATAGGGGAGAGGCGGTCCCTTAGATAACCTGGTCCCATGCCACATAGGGCTTTAAAGGTGATAACCAACACCTTGAATTGGACCTGGAAGCAAACCGGCACCTAATGCAGCTCGCGGAGCAGAGGCGTTACATGGGCCCTCCTTGGGGCTCCAACAATAGCCCGCGCGGCTGCATTCTGGACCAGCTGTAGCTTCCGGATACTCTTCAAGGGTAGCCCCATGTAGAGCGCATTGCAGTAGTCTATCTGGGAGTTAACAAGGGTGTGAGTGACTGTTTGGAGGGCATCTATATGAATAAAGAGGGCTTACTGATGTATGCCCCACATTAAACCCCCCACCCATTTTTTCTTATTTTGCACTATATTATACTTCAGTGTCTGCAGTCTAGAAATAGTAACATTCTTTAAGAAAAAAAAAATCTTCATAGATAATTTATGTCAGGAGTGGATTGGCCACCATGTTATTAAATACCTTCACTCATACTAGCCAAACATCTCAGGAGCGCTTTAGAGAGACTGCTTTCCATCATATCTTCCGTAGGGCATTTCAAAATATTTGTCTAATTCCAGAGTTCCTAAGTGATAGTGCTTAACTTGAAGTGGAATTGGCACTGGTGTGATACCTTAAGTCACCTTTAAGATACCTTAAATCTGAAAACTTAAAAGTATAATTCTTATTATCTTTCTCCAGCTTGTATTAGCACCACCTTGAACAATCTTGAGAATTTGGTCTGGTCTGGTTGTCTATTGATATTTGTGTGAATGTTCATGGCTTTAAGAAAGATAAAAGTCTTTTCTGGAGATATTGCAGTCCTGGAATTTCACCAAATGGATATTATCTGCTTTGCCCTATCATCTGAAAATGAAATTTATTGTTTTCTGTGAATTCAGTCTTCTAAATTAATGAAACATCTGCCTTCTAAAAGATTTACATAATAAAGATGTTAGCCTTTAGGATGAGTGCACGGTTAACATGGTTACTCTTCTGAACTTGTTTCTGCTGTTAGAAGCAGATGGTAATTTGGTAGCCCTGGCTTAATAACTCATCTGTAGCAAGGAAATTTATGTTATTTTCTTGAAAGGTCAAGAAATGTCAGTGTCACCCTTTGCAGCTAAAAGCCATAGTGGCTGGCAGTTCTGGGTGCAGTCTCATACAAGTGGAGGGAACCGGTTTGTAGAAGAATTATATAAGATTTAAATAAGAACACAACAGGCTTGTCTAGTTACCTTATTTTCCCATTTCCCCTCTCCTATAGTTATTTTTATAACCAGCCCACTAAATTTGTCTTGTACTAAGACTGTGTTTTTTTAAAAAAATCATCAGAACTTGCTGTGAAAAATTAGAATTATAGAGAATCCAGTTTTTTCTTTTGTACTGTGTTACTGCATTAAAAAATAATACCTACAATTCTATCTAGAATACTGCCTATAATTATAATTCTAAATTAAACTGATCATTATAGCTGTCAGAGTTTCTACTCCTGCCCTTCCGTTACTAGACTGTGATGACCATAACAGAAAGGGAGCAAGAAGAAATTATCTCTGGCTGATACAACTAGGTCTTAGTTTTCAGAGACAAAAAAATAGGATTATCAAAGGGGAGGATTCTAGTCTAATCGTCTCCTGATATGCTAATGATATAGCTATGGAGCACCTGTATATCCTGCGTGAAGTTCAACTCATAGTACAGATTGATGAGAAAAAGGACAAAGTGGGAAGACAGGATTTGATAGAAAAAAAACCTGCCTTGAAACTTTGTACAAAATAGTAAGACACCATCTATCCATTTGATGTGAATAGTTGATTAGGTGAAACTGTTTGTTCCTCTGACTTTTTTTTTAATTGGATAAATCTTGGTAGAATGACTATGGACAGATCCCAGGCAGACAAGTTGTCCAGTCTCAGGTGAAGAGTTTGAAGCCTTCCGTATTTCTCTGAGATGAGTTCTAGCATCCTACTATAAATCAGGCCATATATCACACCTTCTCAGTGATGAAATGTTCCTCCATGGGAACATTTGAGAGTAGAGAAGATAATAGCTATATCTTCAAAGGAGGTGACTGTGAAGAGCCTTCCCCCAGCCCCCTCCTCACCCCCAAAGATAGAGCTAGGAGGGGAACAATGCACATCTCTGGTGTTACCAGTTACACACAATTCTTCTTTCCCATTTCCTGATTAGGCCTATTAACTCACCTGTGCTTCCTTTCCAGTGGCAGGATCCTGTATAAGGATATGTACAAATTAGTACGGGTGATCTCGCCTCCTCTGGGCCTGGGAGAGAAGTGCCCCTACAGGGTGGCTTGCAAGGTTTGCCTCACAATCTCCAGCCACAACCCGGCAATAGGGACATCCCATTAAATCCCTCTCTCCTCCTCTCTTTTGTGGCTATTGTACTTCACAAGGGAATCCTGACTTGCTTTCCCTCGAGTTTAAAGAGATTCAAACCTTCTCAGAATCAGCAGCTGTTATAGCCAGGAAAAGATGAAGAAATGGGTTTCTGGGCACAGCCTAAATTGCGCATTCATTCTCATCTTGAATGAATAACTCTGGAGGTTTTGTAGCCTGTGTGTCTCCTGTAACATAGAGAAGACTTCGGGAACCACCATTTTTGGCTTCCAAAACCACTCCCTTTTCAGGACCTACATTTTTCATTTTGAAATGGGTGTTGTATCTGGTTTTTCACTAGCTTGGGAGCAAAAGTACAATACATAGGGAAGAAGGAATTAAGAATAATTAAAAAGTCAAATCAGACATGGCAAGAAATGAACAAAGCTCATCCAGTTGTGCCCAGAGATTTAATTTTAAAGGTATTATACTGCTGGGCATGTAAGAACTATTCATCCAGAATTACACTCTTCCTGTACTTCAGAAATAGTGCAACTAGATTCAGGTTGCATCTCCTAATGATATTGTTCACTTGGCCAGTCTCAAATATCTCATTTACTCCAATGGTGTAATGAAAATGCTATAACTAGAGAATGCCACTTCATATTGTGGGCAAGGGTTCATCTGACTATTTGGGTTTCACTTTAAAAAAAAATTCAATTTATGAGAAATTAGCATGTCAAGGAGAAAGCTACAGTAGTCTACAGTTTTCTAATTTTAGGAGTGAGGGATACTTTTGTATGGAAACTATTCTATCCTCAATGTAGCCTGGTATTGAACTTAGACATAGGTTTAGTGTCTCCTTGTGAGATAGCCACTAATCAAAAATAAGATGAATGGTTATTTGAAGGTATTAATCTCCTGCATCTATTTTGTGAGTGTTAACTCTGTACAAACACATGGATGCACACAAAGAAATATGTCTATGTGGTATTGATATTAAGGAAAAGTATACTCTAGTTATACTGAATGTAGTAAATTCCTTTTTTATGATATAAGACATGGTTTTTGTAATCAAAAGCAATAGCTTTGATCATTAATCTCTATGGCAAATGACTAACAAATTACAGCTTTTTTTCAATAGTGGGGTGCCATCTCTGAACAGTAAACATTCCAGTAATTCTTTACTTCTTGCTGGTCTCCATCTGTTCACCACTACTGACTAGGGCCAAAGATGACTATGAAGTAGTATCTTCTATTCATGACAGCCTATGATGTCAAGGTCATTTAGAATTCAAACTTTTCTAGCTAGAATCTGTGTCAAATTCAGCCTGCAAAAGTCCATTTAAAAAGAATACACTTGTTTCCTTCTACTTTCTCTTTATTGAAGAGCTGCTTCTATGAGATTTTGTTCCTGCCAAGTAAACCTACGTATTTCTGCACCAGTTTCACAATATATTTCCCTACAGTCATACTTCATGATCCTTCATTGTTTCCCTGCCCAAAGCTTCACCAAGAGAAAATGTTTTATGTGCTTTAGATAGAAACAATTATTCAGATCCCACAAAAAAAATTCTTCCCAGCCCACATTGCTTCCTCACACTTCCTTTTCAAGTAAAAGTGCTTTCAGCTGAACAATTCCTAAAACCATTAATCCAAAATGATACACAGCTTCCTCCCCCCAGCCCACCCCCACTTCCTAAGTATCCATGAATATGTCAGAAAATTGCAGTGTAAAGAATCATCTAAAGTACTCTGAATTTCTGGATCTTAAACACTTTTGAACTTTCCATAGCCAAAGAAGATCAGACATTGCCCTTTTGAAGTATATTTGTACTGTTTTGCTTTAGAAAGGATTAAAATGTACTAATTAACTTCCATAGTGAACACCATAAGCAGCAGTAAACATACCCATGGAGAATCTCCCAAATTAACTTTGGAAATAGAGAACTGTCTCTACCTCTCAGTAGCATCGTAGCATAATTAATTCATAATGGGAACCATGAGCAAATTAAGTTCACATTGTCTTTTGCCTCTCCTGCAGCGTTTTGAGGTTTTTTTCCCCCCATCCTTACTTCTAACCTCACACTGACTTGCAAAAAAGAAACTTTTTTTGAATTGGATAGTTTCTGTTCCTGGGTTAATTACTTGCCCAGTTATCTCCAGACAGCAGAAGGCTTTTGAACACTTCCTGTGATGATTCATTTTTGCTAGGCAGTCAACATCGGAACTATGCTAAAATTTCACCAGTATTTGGAATTTCTCTTATTTTGGTTTTTAACAAACTTTTTATTTGTTTTTCTGTAATAGAGAAGATCCAACCAAGCATGTCATTCCTACTTCTTTTTTATTATTATTGTTATTAAATACTACAGTTCAACAATTCAATAAAGAAATGACAGCAATATCCACATTTGGGCACAACCATCATTGTTAGGGCCAGTTCTTTATACCTGCAAATTAATTGCTTAAGGAACCACCCTGCATCCTAACTCCGCAAGCTTTGTTTTAACCTGGGTTTTGTATCCTTGGTGATCAACATATACTGCTTTTCCAGAATCATCTATGAAGTTGGTGAGCCATGCCCTGAAGAATCTTATTTGCATAGTTAATAAAGCAGAACCGTATTTTTACCTTCAAGGGAATCTGCTTATATATTTGTCAAAATGTCTGCCTAAATTATTTACATTTACACCACCAAAATGCAGAGAGCAAAAAAAAAAAAAAGTATCACTGCTCTGAAATGTCTATTGTATAACTTCAGATATACTACGTATTACCCCTATCCCAAGCCCATGTATTTTTGTACGATATACAGCCGCATAAGAAGTTTGGAAATAGTTTTTCCAACAACAAAATACAGTTTGTTAGCTTTATATACCTGAATTTAACTAGAAGTTGATTATATACAGTCACACACACATACACACACATACATACATACATATACAGTACATACATACAGTATATATAAATTTTAAATTAGTTTTCTTTATATATGATTATTTTGAACAGAAAATTAATTAGAGCACACTGAAATATTAATTACTAGACCTACTTCCCATGCTGATTTAATATTGCTAGCTATGCCATATTGATTAACCACCTATAAATAACCAGTGTTTGTTCCTTTATAATATGTTGCAGAGTAGTGCAAAAAGACTCTAGGGAAATAAAAAAAATCTGTCAATTTTATTTAGGCTTACTCTGGTGGCAAAATATGTTATTTGATTTTTGAGAATTAGCTGACTTTCTGATGTATCAAACATTCCCTCAATTTATTTTATTTTATTTTATTTTTACTTTGTATGCCACCCATTCCCAAAGGCTCTAGGCAGCTGACAATCAAGATTTTAAACTATATCTCTATCTTTTTAGGGACCTACAGATCAAGTGCTTTGCAGATATTGTACTTAATCTTTTTCCTGGGTAAACAGCCATTAGCTTGAAAGAGAATCCCTAATGATAGGGATTATGCAGAAAAGTCACTCTAGGAAGTCTTGCTGTGGATTTTTCTTTTTTCTTTTTTTTTTTGCATTCAGATTTCCCATTTTTTCATATTATTAGTGCCTAAAGCATATTTGTGCAAACAATTGATAAAAACAATTGTGCAAATAATTGTATGTAGGTATGTCTCCTGCTCAATATACCTGAAAATCACAGTTTGAACAGATACTTGAACAGATTAACATTCTATTAACAGATACTTATCTTCATTGAAATATTATACATTTACATTTATTTTTCAGTTCTTTGACCTGCTGTTGAAAAGCTTATACCTCTGTAAGCTTTCAGTGTCATTGCTGCTTAGTTAAAGTTTAATCCATAGCATGTTACCCTTTGCTTAGTAAGCTAAGGCTAATCTGTTTTGTAAACCTCTCAGATACTGTTGATATTTTTGATGCCAGTGGTTTTGAAAAAGCAACCCAATCAATGTATAATTCTTTGGGAATTTTTTGAATTGCTTTGGCATTATTTTTGTCTCTTTTAGCTGAGCCAGGGGCCATTTCCTCACGTTCCAAAAGTTTGCAGATCTTCTGTATCTCTGCTTTTTTTTTTTTTTTTAGATGGACTAGTTTGTCAGATTATTATCCATTATCAGATCCCACTTTGGAATCATTCTTTCATCATTCTTTGAATTGTGACTTTTAATGGCCTGATAAATTGCTTCATGTTATGACACAGTCCATATGGTTAGAGAAAGTTTTTAAGCTTCTTTCTTTCCTCTGTGCAAGTCATACCCCATTTTCATGCTTTTGAAATTTTATTCCACTAACATTTATAGTTCCCATCATACTCTGCTCTTCTCTTTCTTACAAGATGTTACTACAAGATTTCTTGGCTATGATTTGTTTCATGGCTCTCCAGAAAATTAGATATAATTCTCATTTTGAAATGTTTCACTGCAAAAACTACCAAGCTTAAAATAGAGGAAAAAATAAATCAAATTTTAAAAATAAGTCAAATTCAGTTGTGAAGAGAGATATTTTGGAGGCATTTTAAGGGCATTTTTATTCTGGGATAAAAAGCAACTCAATCAGGCCTTCCTCATGTGGTTTATCTTTAAACAATGTATTTTAGTGCATTTTAATGATATGCAAGCCATTTTGACTTCCATTTAGCAAGAGACCAATCTAAAAATGTTAAGTAAAGGTTGAAGGAAATAATGGGAAGTGGACAATTTTGGGAAATTGCATGAAAAACACAAAATAGTTATGCATCTTATTAAAAATAGGAGCAATTAAAATACAGAACTTGTTGCTTTAACACTGATGCCTCTGTGTTAGTCTTAAAACTAAAACAAGGGCTTGCCTGAGCAAATAGTAAACAAAGACCATCATAGGTAACACTGAAGCCGGGTAACGAAACATTTGCAAGAAAACAACCAAGCTCCGAGAACCTCAAGGACTCCACCATCATATCTTTCACCTAAAAGGGGCTGAAAAAACATCTGATACTGTTTAGTGCCCCGAGTAGGGCATCAGAATCTATTTTCATTGGGTCAGCCACCAAAATCCATGCAAGTCTTTCCTTTCTTACATCACATTTTGTATATTGCCTTTCCTGCTCATGGAAAGAATAGAGAAAACCCCTTATCCTTTTCCACAACATTCCCCCAGCTTAGAATAAGGATTCAAAATGAAGCTTCCAAGCCAAGTGACTAGATTTGAATCTGGCTTCTTTTTATGACTCACACTGAGTAGAGGGCTGAATGCTGAATGAGAGACTCACAAAGCAGGGAATACCAACTGACCCAACTGAAGCCTTAAGCGAAACAGCTGCCTCTGTCAAGACTCTTTAAACTCCAATTGGGTGAAACCTGAATTCGCATGTGGGAGGAAGTGGGAGGAGGGCCGGAGAGCATGGCATGTCGAATTTTCTTCTTGCATTTTCTTTTCTTACACACTTGGCATGCCTTTGCACCAGTGCATGGTGGGAACGTGCTCCATCCTAGCGCTAGATGGAAGCAAACAGACACATTCCTTTGAGAAGTGACCACACTGGACTTCCCTCCCATGCAAGATGCTGCTTTCTTCTTGCATGGACACTACCAGAGAGGGAGGACATGCCACTTCACTGAGGTATGCACCACCATATTCCAAATAACACCTTGTTATTATCTCGATTTATAACACTTACACACAGCCCTGGAAGTTACATGGGGCACATGCTGCAGTTGAAAGAAGAACTGGCCATAAAAACTAAAACATCCGCAGAGAAATGGAAAGGCAGGCAGTTCGTATCGGTGGCGTTCCTGGGTCTGTGTGAGGGGTGCTATAAATCCACATCAGCACAAGCTGTCATGTATAATTTGCATTGATTAATGGGTTTCCTGTTCTTTTCCTGTTTGTCTTTTTGTTTGTTTGTTTGTTTCTGTTCTCTCTCTTCTGTACCCTGTATTCTGATTTATTTGGGCCTTTTGTCTCTGGGAATGCCTTTTTCTTTTGTTTTTCTGCATCTTGCCCCCTCCCCTCCCTTTTCCTTTATCCTCTCTCCTCCTTGCACATGAGCAGCGGCCGCATCCATTACACTGAGATGTATGAAATGCTGACTCTCATGTCCCCACCACTAGGCCTCGGGAAGAGATGTCCCTCCAAAGTTGCTTATAAGGTAGAACAACCCTTCTTTCCTTTATGGGCTTCTGATTAGCAGGAAATGGGAAAGGAATAATGATAAGGGGTGGTGGGAGATAAAGGAGCTGTTTGATGCATTCCATTACAGTATCTGTTTGATTTTAGGTTGTGTTCATATCTTAATACTTAATGATCATATATTTCAAATCCTTATGATTCCCATTTGCAATAACATTACCATTATAAAAGAGAAAGGCACGTGGATTGGTGCAAGTCATGTTTAAAGTTAGTTTTTGTATAGGAAACACAACAGACATTCTGAGGGTAGATCCAAGAGAAACAGGATTGGTAACTGTAATATAACAAGGGAACAAATACTCAAGAACTTGGCAGGGCATTTGTTCAGTTATTCTATTGACTGCAAAAAGCAAGGGATGCAGAATAAGGTTCAAGGGGTCTTTGTTTAGTATTAGAGCAAATGTTTTGTATGCATCCAGATGTGATTTCCATCCAGCTACTCCAATGGAAATGTCCCAGGTAACAGGACTGAATATGAGTCCTCTCTGAAACCGTGGAATACCTTTCCCATTTAGAGTTGACACTATTTGGCTAGTTGGGCTAATGTTCAGATATACAGCAGTTTACATCAATATGATTAACTGTATCAGGGCAAGTGCTCATGTTTACATATTTAAGGCTACAAATATATCTGGGAATATGCCCTGTTCAATTCAGTGAGTTTTACTTCTGGGTATGCAGAATCCCCCCTGAAGTTTCCATCAGCAGTACTTTGGAACTTGTTTGAAATGGAAAATTATTAGATACATGAGGACATTCATATTATTAACGTTTAGGACATTTTAATGAAATTATCCTGGGCTGCCCACTTTTAGGAATGCAGCCCCCCTCATGCCACTAAAAGGCCAAGTATGGCTCGCAGCCCAAAAATGGTTCCATACCTCTAATATATAAGATTGAACTGCAATCCGTATAAGACTGTGAACTGGGCAAAGTCTTTGGAATAGGGCAACTACATCAGAAGAATATGAGAAACTATTCTAAAAAAACTGCAACTCATTCTCATTGACTCGTGGAAATACAAAATAGAGCATGACATGCCCATTAAATTGAAATCCTTTTAGCCAAGCTTTTGACTTAAAAAAAGCAAACAAACTTTCTGCAAGGGTTGTTCTGATAGCCTGGAAGGTAAGAAATGATACCCTGAAGCTGAGCTGGAGAAGGTGATAGGTTGTTTTGTGATAACACTGCATCCAATGGCCCTAGAAGCTTCAAAGAAATCTGCAGGACAGGTTCTTGCTACACGTGTCATTATAGGAAGTGAGAGATTGGATGGGAGAATGTGCCCAGCTCTATTCTCGAAAGAGTAGCACACTGAGAATATTGGGGGGGGGGGGGCTTCTGCCTGAGGATCCTGTGCTAGAATTTCATTATTCATACAGTACTGAGGGGCTGACTAATTCATTTCCAACTTAATGATAGATGTAATGGAAACTGCAGTGAAGCCAGCATTCTCTCTCTCTCTCTCTCTTTCCCTCCCTCCCTCCCTCTCCCTCTCCCTCTCCCTCTCCCTCTCCCTCTCCCTCCCTCCCTCTCCCTCTCTCTCTTTCCCTCTCTCCCTCTCCCTCCCTCTCTCTCTTTCTTTCTCACACACACACTTTTTGGCTTGGACTTCTTTTTTGTTTCTTCTTTTGTTTGGGGATGCTGCATTTCCCTTTGGACAGAACTCTTCTTCCTGACTCTTGAGCTTCAGGTCCTGTAATTGAAATGTTAGTTTGAGGTCTAGTTAACTGGGAAGAGTTTTGTTGGTTTTGTCCTTCTCTTCAGGAGCTGGTATGCAAAATGCCAGATAACTGATGTTGGGCTGGTTTGGCTTATCTCTCCCTTTTGTATAAAATGAGAAATGTGAGGAGATATTTGTTGTTGCAGGATCTGGGGATGTGGCAGTGGTTTTCACTCCTTCTTCTCATGATTTCAAATCAGTAGAAGGGAAGGTAGCCATGGTTCACCTCCAAAGGGCTTCTAAGGGTTTGAGGAGTGAAAATGGTGGTGATGTGAAATGGTGGTATTTTGGTATTCAGTGGTATTTATGTTATGAAAGCAGAGACAACTGCAGGGGGCAGGGGGTTAAAAAAGTCAAGATGGTTGGGATTGAAGCTGGGTCCCTTTTTAATATATGAAGAAGGGGCTTTGATTATGCAATTGCACCTGCCATCTTGACTTTTTTTACCCCATTCCCCTGATAAACCTGCATGTAAGTTCTGATTCAAATCATAAAAAAAAAAAAAAAAATAGAATTGCTAACTCTGGCCCTCTGGGTAGCTATATGGGATTGTCAGCCTATTGCATTATTCAGGATTTTAGCTGAGGTCAACTTCTGTTCACCTTTGTGCATGCCACAATGATACCCTTTGTTTTCAGAAGCCCAAGGCCCATTTTCTTCATTCTATATGCAAGGAAGCAAAAATATTCTATGAGCCTTAATCTTGCCAATCTCCTGTTGTAATAGATCCCCAAATCTCAAGAATGAGGGTGGTTGGTGTGGTGGGAAGAATAGCATAAGAACTGACAAAGCAATATATACTCTCTGGGAAGTGGATGTGGCCCTTTCGTTTTCCCCTTCAAGGGTAAAAGGAGCATGACCCGCCCACTCCTACCTTAGTCATCAACTTCTCTTCATTTGCACTCTCTCTCCCCACTCCTCAACTTCAGATAAAATGGAACCACTGCATGGGCAATCATTTGCTGCCACTGACACATCTTCTGAAGAAAACTCAAAAAGGGGGCGCCAGGATATGGCTAAGAGTTCTGAGCTTAATAAGTAAAAAAAAAACCAAAAAAATGTTCTAAATGGGAGATGCAGAAGTAATCTAGGACTGCTTCTCCTTTTAATGGAATAATAGACCATATCGGTTTGGATTCTTTTCTCCCAATCACAGAATGTGATTGTGAAGGGACCTGATTGGTCATCCTGTCCTGTCCGTCTTGCTTCAAATCAGTAAAAGGACACAGATCCTTGGCAAGGTGAATAAAAAATGGCAAAAGGTCACGCTGAAGGGAATGGGATAGGTTGGAGGGGATGGGGGCGATCCTTGCCCTCCTTTTTGGCTGTTCTATTTTATGCATTTTAAGCATTTTCCTCATGTCTCCCTGATACACTTTTCGAAACTGTTTTCTGCCTGATTCCCCCCCTCCCTACCTGTTTTGTGCAGAGACTGGTCCTGATGAACATGCCAGTGGCTGAGGACAACACAGTGCATTTCACTTCCACCTTGATGGCATTAATTAGAACAGCTCTTGATATTAAGATTGCAAAAGGTAAGGGGGCAGAGGGAAATGGGAAATTAAAGCAGGTAAACTAAAATAGCCAAGAGTTAGGAATGTACTTTTTCAGGGAGGAAAAAAATGAGCACTTTCCTAAGCCCACTTAACTTGGAATCTACAAAGATCTCTTGACTCAAAATAGTCAGATTAGCTCTGAAAATAATTTCATACCTAGTTTTTTCCTGTCATGGGACAAATACTGATAAACCAATTCTTCTAGTATAGTGCATGAAATAGTAAAAAGGAAATGAAATAATAAATTTTCAGATACCAATTGTGTAATGGGCATCTATTGTCTGACATCATCAAAACTTCTCCATATTTTCAGAGCAGAATGTGAAACAATGAAGGATTAATATGTGTATATTGTATATATATGCATGTGTGTACATATATACTTAAAGAAGAAAGCCCATCTGATCTGCAAGGGTACTGATGGATTAATTAGTTAAAGATAGAGCAGTACTGGTTTGGATACCTTGCTAAATTTAATTTCTTGTTGGTATCCTCCAGGACCTCACAGATTTTGGATGCCCTTGGTAGCCAATTGGAATTAAAGGAGGGTTCTTATCTCTGGTGTCATTAAGCTTCTTAGAGGAAGATGGGAAACAAAATGGATAAATAATGAGTCCAGCTCCCTTGTTTTCTCTTTCTCTTTCCTTCTCTCTCTCTCCACTTTGTTTAGAGTTCTTTTGATCTGCTCCCTTATAGGTGGTGCAGACTGGCAACAGTTAGACTCTGAGCTCCAGAAGGAAATACTGACCATTTGGCCTCACCTTTCTCAGAAGATGCTAGATCTATTGGTGCCCATGCCAAAAAGTAAGTTATTGTTTAGGAATTAGGGCCGCTAAGTGGTATTCAAAAAGGTGAAAGAAGCAAGACTGATCTGATTTTTAACAAAGAGAAGAAAGAAGTTAATATCAGCAGATTCCTTTCCCCCCCACTGCAACTCATGCTAATATTTTATTCAAACTTCTAGCCTACTCCATACATAGACATAAAGCAGAGAAACATACATGAAGATAGAAATGCATTCACATGAAAATAACGCTGAGACACATTACACCTTTTACAACTTAGCTTTACCTACCAATAGCTAGCCAATATTATAAAGACTATTTTGATATTAGGATCAAATATTAACCTTTTAAAAAAGATGCTATGCAGACACCAAGGCATCGTTCTGCCTATTGATCTGCAGTCCATCTGGGGGTCACTAGCTCCTTCCAGGTTATAGGGTTTAAAAATTGGGAGCCAATCTTATAAGTATTTGTTGTTTCCTGCCCTACAACTGTGCAAGATTGTATGTCCCTTACTCCACCTTCTACAACCCTGTTATCAGAGTAAAAAGTTCTATTTCAGTTAACATAGTGATGCCTTTTATTTCCAGCTACAGACCTGACGGTTGGGAAAATCTACGCAGCCATGATGATAATGGACTACTATAAACAGAGCAAAGCTAAAAAACAAAGACAGCAGCTGGAAGAACAGGTACAAATTCTGCCAGAAGAAAATACAAGTAATCTTGTTTCATTGTGGGTTAAAATCCAGCCATTCAGATTTTCTGGCAATTAGATTTATATAAAAAGGGTTAATGGAGGATGAGGGAAGTTATTTGCATAAGAATTAACAGGTATACCTTGCAACCTATGATGCATATAATATACTAAGGGTGGATTCCAAGAATACATAGAATTCTGTAGCACTTTCTCTAGGGCAGTGACAGGAATCACTGTAGCAAGATAGAAGACCATGCACATTTTTGTAAAAGGGAAAATACAATGGCAGGATTCCCCATCTGACCATCCTCCTTCCCCACATTTTCATGCATTCTGGGAATTCTTTTTACAGGAACCTGTACAAGATATATACTGTTAACTTCCCTGAGACCCCTTGCATATCACCAGCTGTGCCCCTCCCTTAGCTACACACTATATTTATTTGTTGCTGCTATGCAAACCCTCTCCCCTTCCCCTCTTTGAGCTGGCCGGTGCTTGCTTTGAGGTAGCAGTAAGGAAACAATATATTGGAACTTCATTCCTTCATTGTTTTCCCTTCACCAGCATTGCTTTTTGTAGTGAGCAGAAAAGGAGATAAGCAAACAAACAGCAGGCCGTTGTCCATGCAAAGCCATTCCTCAGAGCAGCAGGAAGGCAACAGGGAACAGAGTGTCACAGAGCTTCAGTCAAAATGCCTGTTTGAGCTTCAGTTCAGGAGGGATGACAAAACCTCAGGAGCTGAGATGAAGTGGGAGTTTCCAGCCATGGGGGCCACCAGGGAGTTCTAGAGAAAATGCTGAAAATCTGCCTTTGCAGTGTTTCTTCTGGAGGAGTGGCACAAGTCCCAGATCAGACTTTCCATTGCATGTGGAAGGTCTCTAAACATGGATTATGTTAAAAATATAGCATTTGTGTAAAACCTTTCTTTGAATATAGAGAAGGTTGGCTGGGGAGATGTGGGAAAGTAGAAGAAGTAGCTATGCTATGGAATACATTTTCACAAGGAAAGTAACTGAAGTGATTTGTATTTATTATCTCAGCAGTGTTTCATTTGGCTTTCATGAAATTTGCACCCCTTCCTGGCAGTTTCAGTATTGTTTTCCCCTTCTTTGGGGGTAGACTTCCCAAACCTACTGCTCTCTAAATGTGTTAGAGTATAATGCCCATCACATCTAGTCATCATAGGCATTGAGCATGATGGGAGTTTTCATTCAACATGTACATTATGTCATTGGTTTACTTAATTGAAACTGCAGTCATTTTCTCTTTCTTAACTCAGAAAAATGCCCCAATGTTCCAGCGCATGGAGCCTTCATCTCTTCCTCAGGAGATCATTTCCAATGCCAAAGCTTTGCCTTACCTCCAGCAAGACACAATTTCAGGACTGTAAGTATAGAAGTTTGAGTAAACAATACCGCCTTGACTTTGGTGTTTGTATTCCTACTGCAATTTCCTTTTTCACTGAATCCTACTCAAGATACAAAGCTATACTGGAAAGGAAAAAAATAATCTAGGAGAGATATTACAAATGGACCCAAAAATCTTGATAAACTGGCAAATACTGTATGTACTTCTAGGGAATAAAAGGTAATCGTCGTTGTAGTGCTGGTCAACAGATACTCTCAACTACTGAGGTTGCAGTAAGAATACAGAACTCAAAACCTAGTCTGGACAATAAGGGTGGAATGAGAGGAGGAGAATAATCAGGAGGTCACATTGCTTTTTGCTTCTTTTCCATTCCTCCATGAAAACTTTCCCACTCTTAGTCTATATTAAAGCATATTTCTCTCTCTGATTGGATTCACTGAACATATTACTCAACAGTGTGGTTTGCTTGCTTGCAACTCAGTGTGTTGTGTAAATCCAGCCATGGTTTATGACTTAGTATGATGGGTGAATCTAATTAATTATGGTTTATTCAAAAAAACACATGTATACAAGTTTCAGCTTAGTGCAATGTGCGAACAAGGTTCTCTGTCTTTCTTTGCCATCCCAAGTCTGAATACAAAACAATGTTTTCAAATTAAATGTAGCTAGGAATAACTCAGAATTAAAAAATCACTCAAAAATAGTCTTCTGGTGAAGTTTTTAAGCACCTCTAGAAAGATTCCCCATGCTTCAGCCCTTTCTGAGCCAATTTTGGTAATTAAGCAACAGTTCACTTTACACAAACATTACATTGACTTTGAAATTTGTGTTTAGAAACAAAAAGATTGATGCTTTTAATTCAAACAGTATTTTGGCAGAGCCACCCCCTCATTTTTAAGGCAATCTGTACCCTGTCTTATTATCTCACTCCTTCTTCACAAAGCAAAGTTAACAACTTATAAGCATACTTGATTTCCATGGTCCAGAATGAAAAATGTGAAGATACTCTTAATTGGAATATAAGTGCCTAATTTTGACTGGATTTAGTCTTTGAGTTTTATTATATGATAACAGTGGCAACAATACAAGAAAGTAGTTGTTTGGGATTATTATTATTATTGTTGTTATTATTATTATTATTATTATTATTGTTGTTGTTGTAACATAATATTCAGAGGGATTGGCAAAGAACAGCAACCTGCCTTCCTAAAACCTGGCATGGATCTGGCAAGCTTTCCCTTGGAAAAGAATTGTACAACATTTTTAATTTTATGGCATATTCATTTCTGACATTGGTAGTCATTAGCTCACTTCAATAACACTTTTTCTCCAACAAAAGCGTGCCATTCATTACAAAATATCTTTTTCCCCTGGGATTGATGTTCTGTTTTGGGGGAGGTAGGAAAACAACTAGTGGAAGTTACATCATGAAGATGTATTCTCCTTTCATTTCAAGTGGGACTATCTTTATAGGAGCAGCCGTAGTGGATTCCCCTCCCTGAGTCCGCTCTCTCCCCAAGAGATATTCCAGTTGGCATGTATGGATTCAGGCCATGGAGAATACCAAGAACGGCAATCTCTGGTAAATCAGTGTACCATTTTCCCTGTTTTGCATTGCTTTCAGAAAAGCATTTCAAGTGAAATTGTGCGTGTACTGTTGAAAAACCTTCTTGATTGCAAGCAGTGTTATATTGTCTAGACAAACTATTTTACTAATTTTACTAATCCTACTTTATTTCTCTGTCTAGATTTTAGGAAGCGTCGTATTCCCAGAAAATACCTTATCTTTGGCTATGAAACCTATTTCTTTTTTCCCAAGCATTCCTATAGAATATAATATTGAAGCTGGGCCTTCCCAAATATTTATCCAAAGTGCTAATGATTATAACCCTACAATGATAGTAAGCCTGGAAAGGGATCCTGGTAGCTATGTTTAGGTCTTTGTAGATCCTGTTGATGAAACTTCCAGCACACCCAACAATAACAATGTCTTGCTTTGCCATTCGTCACTAATAGAGAAGATTTCTGGTCGGCAAGAACTCATCCAATCCTGATAGAAAGAATAGACCCATTGTAGTAACATACATAACCATTACTATGGTTATCAGAATTAGTAACAATATTTTTTAAAAATATGGATTGGTTTATCCTCAGTTTAATCCAATATATCTTTAAAAACTGGACAGTGATATCGAGAGATTGATTGCTAAGGTTTTGTTCACCTCATAAATAATTCTTCAAGTTACTGCTCCAGAGGATACCTAGACGAAAATGTGAAGCATATTACAGAACTTTTTTGTGGTTGCTATTAAGGATTTTTCTCTGTCATTGAGGATTTCTAGAGATGCAGTGTGTTAATAGGGTTCAAGCTGTGGAGATGCATTTAATAATACTGAAAAGTCAGTGATTACTCTAACAGCTGAAGTTTTAGTGATGAGTAAGCATCGCTGGAGGTTTGACCGAATTATGCTGATGGTAAATACTTTGAGTTACGAACAGGTATATTTTGCAAAGATTTAGTAAAATAACTGTATTGTGTAAAATATATTCAACTATCATTGAACAAGCCCTATCCTCAAGGTGCTATCAGTGTTAGAAATGCAATTTTTGACTGAAAATTTGACCCTTTATGTTTGTTAAAGTTGTTAATTATGATTATCATTCTACTGATTGGTTTCTTCTCATTGCATATAATCATTTCATCAGGTGGGTTATTCAGTGATGAACAACAATATCCAGTGCTTTGGAACTTGTGTTCATTTTGTCTTCAATGCTGGTGTTCATGTTCGAAAACCAAATTGTTGAATCATATCACACAAATGTGAATTACATGCCTCTGACCCACAGTTGCAACCACCTGATTAGCTGGTGGCATTCATGTCTGCGTGTGTAAATGGTTTGTGTGTGTGTGTGTGTGTGTGCACATTTGTGCACCACCCTTACACTTGTTGAAATCCAATGCTATATAATTGTGCATTTATTTCCAGTCTTCTCTGTGTGCTTCTCAGAGTGTTGCACTATATCCATAAATTTTGTATTACACAAACACACATATACTTTATGCCTTCTTAGACTGTTCTGTGCTTGAAAAGAGAACATATAAACAATATTTTGCCAGACTTCTGTTTGGAGACTGATACACTATCCCTAATTCCCTTGACCCAACAACAATAAAAATCCGTTTTGATCACTGAGCATAGCAAAAGACAAACGGTGAAAGCATTACAGAAAAATATAAAAAAATAATATTGGGGATATTCCTGGGAAATCATCTTTTACTGATGATTAGATAGATGGATGGATGATGGATGGAGATACACACACACACACACACACACACACACACACACACATGAAATCACACTTATGAAGCAGGCTTTAAAAAACCAACCACTGAGTCCACAAGGCATTTGAGCCAGATTTAAATCAGAAAGGCACTTACATCTGTGAGAGGAAAATTTTAGTAGCCTTCTATATGTTTTAATATTAGTTTTGATTGCATTTGATAAAGCCAGGTTAGCTTCTTGTGACCTGTAGGGCAACGACAGGAAAAGTCAAATGCAAGACTAAGCAACTTGTTGATGGGAAGAGAACAGGAAGGTCTGGTAAAATTAGCACCAAGGACGTTACGAATCAGTTGCTAAACCTAGGAGTCATGTCTGAGGTTTGTGGTTTTAAAGGATAAAAAGGATTGCATCTGAGGGGGTCGGTACCATTTTGGTCAAGCTGTTTACCTGATGGCTCGATTAAAATGGTCACGACATTGCAATGTGAATCTAAGTAGGTACCTTGTATGCTATTGGTTGAATTTTACTTGCTTGTTGAACTAACATTTAATAAAGCTTTTAGAACTTTGAAGTGACTTGTTTTATGGTGTGTCTGCCTCCCGTGTTTAACGTGGTTTTTTCCCCTGACAGTTTTGGTGCATTGGCCGGTGCATCGCCCGCATTCTCCACCAAAAACTGTCAGGGGAAAAAACCCTTTGCATTCCCCATGACCCACACTAGTAATCACAAGGTGTCAAAATAAAAATCAGCCTAATTCAAAAGATTAGCGAAGCCAGAAATGGTCGACGCTTCAGCGGTTCGAGTCCAGCCTTCGCGTTAACAGGGTGAGCTCCTGTTTCCTCCCCAGTTCCTGTCAACCCAACAGTTCGAAAACTTACGTGAGTAGATAAATGGGGACTCTCACTCCGGTGGGAGGAAAAATGCTGGTGGCGCCTTGCAAAAAAGGAGTTGGGAGCAGTTGCCGGTAAGCGCGAAAAACCGCACCGCCCGAAAAGGGCGCGAAGCAACGGAAACCCCGCCTCCTGCGCTTGCCAGCTGGGCTCTGCCCTAGGAAGGAGGCTCTGGCAAACCACTTCCGAAAAACAGTTGCCTTGAAAACTGCAAGGACTCGTCCAAGCAGTCACTGCAGGGTCAGCAATGACTGAGCGCAGATAAAAAAAAAAAAAAAAGCATAATTACCATAGCACAGACAAACAGACTACCAAATTTCACAGCCAGGCACAGACGCTTGTGGTTACTTTAACAGTTCAGATGCTTGTGGTTACTTTATTATTTTTTTCAATTCCCTTTTTTTCAATCATTTCTCCCAACAATCGCTTCGTCCACACATACACAAACTTTAAAAAGGGAACGTTTAACTCCTTCAGTGTTTTGTTTCTCTTGTCTCTTAAAGCCCTCTCACTCACCAGCAATCACAAAACCAACACATCCAAAAGAGGGACAGGCTCCACATTCACACATTGTCAGACACACTCTCTTTCACTGAATCTGTGGAGGCACGAGAGGTCCATCAAATGCCCTTGCGTTCCAGACACCCTGGTCATTGACCACTGGTCTTGCAGGATGCTGGGTGCGGCTGCAATTGATTTCTCGCTCAGCCCTGGTCCACAGAGGGGATATAAAAGGGAACTAACACACACCTTTCTTTTTTATTCTCCTTGTTGCTGCACAACCCCGGTTTTAGTTTTAGTGGAAACTAGCCCTTGTCAACAAGACAATCCTTATCTACGGAAAAGAGCTGGTCCATTTGTGAAAGCCCGCAATGGCAAGGGAAACCACACCTCGGCAAAGCAGCCGACCCTTATCTACGAGAAAGGTGGGGGAATCCTTAAAGGGCAAAATATAAACTGAAAGCTGTAAGGCTATGCCCCAATGTGAGATACAAAAGAGCAGCGAGACAAACAGCATAACAGACAAACATAAAACAGCAACAACTTTAAATACCCACAACAAATTCAATACAAACATGGACAAAATAAATGAGCAACCCAATGATGAGAAATCTCATAACAAAACCCAAACCTCCCCATCAAGTAGAAAACGGAAACCAAAGTAATGAAAAAATAGTCGTCAAAATAAAGCTATAAATCACTGAAATGAAAGGATAGGTAAAGAAACTTCAGGGAGCGACCCTGACCACAACTCAACTTCAATGCTGACTCGACAAGTTCCCAGCCACAATACCTGGACTGTTTCGCTCTCGAGCGCAACATAGCCGGAATACTTCAAGTCCATAGCTGGACTACTTCTTACATAATACAATACATATCAGAAATTTCAAAGAAACCAAAAAAATCCCCAATGGGACTTCCCAGAAAAAGAGTACCTTCTTACCTTAGAACTTTGAAGCAACGGTGTGGGTAATACCTAGAAGGAGCAGCTGAGAGCAAATGTTCAGCATGTCCCTTCCCGGCCAATGCACCAAAACTGTCAGGGGAAAAAACCACGTTAAACACGGGAGGCAGACACACCATAAAACAAGTCACTTCAAAGTTCTAAAAGCTTTATTAAATGTTAGTTCAACAAGCAAGTAAAATTCAACCAATAGCATACAAGGTACCTACTTAGATTCACATTGCAATGTCGTGACCATTTTAATCGAGCCATCAGGTAAACAGCTTGACCAAAATGGTACCGACCCCCTCAGATGCAATCCTTTTTATCCTTTAAAACCACAAACCTCAGACATGACTCCTAGGTTTAGCAACTGATTCGTAACGTCCTTGGTGCTAATTTTACCAGACCTTCCTGTTCTCTTCCCATCAACAAGTTGCTTAGTCTTGCATTTGACTTTTCCTGTCATTGCCCTACAAGTCACAAGAAGCTAACCTGGCTTTATCAAATGCAATCAAAACTAATATTAAAACATATAGAAGGCTACTAAAAGTTTCCTCTCACACATCTAATCCTGAAACTGAGCTTGATTTTTATTCATTTTAATCCAAACGTGATGTCTGAATGCAAGAAAATATACACTGAAAGAGCAAGTGGTCTGAATTTCCCTGATCCATGAGGCTGAAACCAGCATATTTGTTTAGCACTAAAGCTATAGTTACTGTTTGTAATCATGCTAAACACATCCAGCATGCTTAAGAGGGGCAATTCATTCTCTCTTGCCAACAGAAAGCATTCACTATGCTTCATCTGAACCCTGTTCTCAAGCCATTCCTACCACGTGGGTAAAGACGACACTGGCAGAAAATGGCAAGCAGTATAACCAAATGAAATCCCATGAGTTTGGCTGTGTGTTTATTTCCAGGAGCCAGAAATTAGAGAGTTTAAAAGAGTGCAGCCCTCTAACTGTGGCAGTTATCTCCCGGTGGATACTCAGGAACGAGCTGTATCTGGGAGGGCTTCTTCCATGCCACGCCTGACTATGGATCCCCAGGTAAAACCAGGTGAAACGATGACTAACAATAGGAATATAACATTACAGGAGATACATGATCCTTTCCTACAGGAGGTTGTTGCTTCGCTTTAATAGTGAAACAGGCTGAAATTTATCACTGATACCAATTCAGCTGGCTCAGTGTAGGACATTCCTTTAATTCTAGTATTACAGAATCTGAACACAGTGCCCCAGTGAGACAAGGAAGACTCCAGCCCTCAGTTTTACAGATGGAAGTTGGAACATCTGTCCTGTGCTTCAAGAATGCAAATCATTGTAATTAAGTCTAAGTTGCCCAGTTGCCACCTTAATGGGTCCATAAGCCTTCTTCCAAGACTGTGGAGACCCTGAACAGCAGAGATTTGAGGAAGCCATCTTCCTGTTCTACTTCAACCAAAACTATTGCTGATTGTAGCAAGAATCCCAACCATTTGAAATAAACCTCCTATCACTTGGAAGTATTTTTCCTTTTAACTTTAGCCACCTTCACTTTCAAGCCTTTTCTCATTGTCCTAATATTCTTGTCTACATGCCTGCTGCCAAGCATTTTGTCCTGGTCAGTCTTGGCCATAATCCATTTATTTGTCTGTTGATCAGATTTTTTCTGTTTGTCTGTCTTGTAATCAGTTTTGATTAACAGAGAGATAAAGTACCTTCTCAGGTTTGTAATCATAATCTGTACAATTTTTCAGCAATTAAGATTTCAGTATCAGATTCTCCCACTCTGAAAGAACTTGGATTGGATCATCCCCCCATTGCTCGCATAAGGAAATTGAATAGGAAACAATGACCTCCTCCATACAATCTCCATGTTCTGGCCCAAGGATGGCCTACATACCGTTGTCCTCACAACAGAGCCTCCCTCCTATTACCCACCCACTGCTGAGGCAAGCTGATGCCAGTACAAAATGATCCAGCCCAGAAGTAGTGTTTTCTTGGGGGAAAAAGGAGAAGTCCTCCCATGCAAACAATGTAAATCTCATGGAGGAGGAAGGGAAGGGAAGTGCTGAGCTCCAGTTGGCCTGCTGCAGAACTTCGCCATTGACCTTTTGTCTCCATGACCATTACCTCTGTGACTGCCAAAAACATTGGACACTTCTGTCCTACAGTTTGTCCTTCTGGTTTCCTTTTTCTTTTGTGTGTGTGTCCTTTGATTTAGGAAACATCAGCCTCATGGAAGACCAAATGTGGGACTTCTATGAAATTATTCCCATTGGTAAGGTCTACACGGCCTTAACTGCACAGCAGCTGCACTTCCCCCACGCAGATCCACAGGAGTTGGGTGGCCAATAAATTTAAATAAATAAATAAATAAATAAATAAATAAATAAATAAATGCAACGATCTCAGCCTCCCTTGCCTTCCCTACCTCATTCTTTTCTGTTCTTGCCTGCTTGATTCCTTTCCCCACTGCTAAGCGTGGAGCCAAGCACAGATGCTTCCTCCTTTCTCCGCAGATTCCTGCTTACTGTGAAATAACTCCAAAGCCAGAGGCCTTGCCAAGTAGAATGGGGGGAAAGCAGGAAAGGAGGGTCACAAATTGCTGAACCCTGTGCTAGCAGATACCTCTAAAAAGTGTAACCTAACTTTAAATGCCTAAACTTTTAAAACAAGCCATAGAACAATGCAGCTTCTACCTACTCTTTTTCTGAGAACTGCTTTATGCCTTCATGTGAGCAAAGTAGCCTTGTTGCTGGACAGGGTAAAAGTTACACTATGGGGGCAGCATTTTTCATATCCTATCTTAAAGACTCTGGATGAGCCCAAAGTCTTATAGCTTTTGCAGGTTTATTAGATTGATATTAGTTTGTCAGTCTGATATTGATATCTGTGCCAACATCACATGACAGTTCAGTTTTTCTCTTCTAGTGCTCCTTGTATAATACTTTCCAGTTGTATAAAATCAGATGTTCCCCTGCCTTGAAATTTCACTGCTTTGACATACATGGGTTTTTTTTTTGTGAAGTATTGCTTTGGAAAAGGCAGAGCAGTGGAAAGGAAAGGAAATCTTGAGATCAAGAAACATAAAGACAAGAATAAGCAGAAAAAGGGACAGGAAGCAGGCTGAGAATGGATGCCATGAAATAGCAAGTTAGATGAGTAAGTAAATTAATATTAAACAAAGTTGTTTTATTTTCATTTAGTACAACAAAGGCCTGGTACCATAGTGATAAATCTATAGCGGAATTGTACCAGTCGAGTCTACAAGAGTGGAGCCATATAAATAAAGCATCCTCCATATAAAAGAAATGCCTAGCACCTAGAACTCAGATGTTAGAAAGAAGGCTAAAGTAAAATTCTTTTCCCTGATATGCAACTTTTCTGTGTATAGGCAATGCTTGTGTATGGGAAATAATTTGGCCATGTGAATTCTAAGCTATACATTGAATTAATTGAAATTATGGATTATTACTTTGAATTAATATAACCCAGATACAGGGTAAATAATTCATAGAAAAATAGATCATACAAAGGGAGTCCTCTGAAGTTTGGATGACTTTAAGTATAATGCCCAATAGCAACTTTGGATAATGGGCATTCTGTTCTGCTGCAATAATTGCAGTAGAACTCTTTTTGTCCTTGCTTTTCTAGCTCTTCTTCTCTTTCTTTTGAAGCTTAACAATTTAATATTAACTATCCCTCCTTTCATTCAGTAGACTTACTGCAGTTCAGGCTTTGTTCCAAGACTTAATTTTAGCTGGCAAACCTAGTCCTAGGTACATTAGAGAAAACTATTGTCCTATATGAGTACAAATGTCCTTAAGAAGGCATAGTCTTTGTTTGTCTGAAGTATTTCCCCTTTTAAAACTGATTACTTTTTTTTTTTTAATGAAGATTCCATGTCTTATTTTAGTGTTAATAGGAAAGAGAGGAAAGAGAGCCAATATGGTGTAGTGGTTAAGGTATTGTAGATTGTAGTCTACCCTCAGCCACTGAAGCTCATGGGATGACTTTGATCCAGTTACTGTCTCTTAATCCAACCTACCCCAAGGGTTGTGGTTGTGAGGAACATAGGGGAGGAGTGTGCCACCTTGAGATCCTAAATATAAGTTAATCAATCAATCAGTTAGCAAGCACCAAATACTTTACTGACTAAGTTAGCCCACATTACAGACCTGCTAGTATTGAAAGAAATTATTAAGCTTTGCTCTGCCATTACTGACCTCTCTCAGTGGGAGAGACTGAACAGTACATTTCAGAGCACACTTAAAATTAATTTCCAGAACCCACTAGAGTGCATTTTGCAATCACTTGAAATACGTAGTTTGTCTTATATCCATTCAGTTCAGTTCAGATGGACAGATTCTCTCTTTCAGACTAACACCAAAAATCCTGTGCTGATTTAATACCTGACCTAACAATCTCTCTCATTTCAAGCAAATTGAAAATTACATAGGCCAAGCTGTCCAGCCAGAATTCTCAATCCTTGCTGTTTAGACATTAGATCTGGGATGAGAAGATTTGCGTAACTAGGCAACGAAGTAGGAGACACTAAGAGCATGACTAACATGGGTTCAGATCTGCTTGCAAAGTGAATTGAGTTCCCCTAAGAGTTGGTGATGATTGCATCCTGGCTTACTCCTGTTGCAGTTGCAAGGTTTGGGGCAAACAAGGAACTTCCATTGCTGCAGAAGCAGGTGCACTTTACTCCACTGTGTCGACTGGGAGAATCTAGATAAATATTAGAACGGATATCTCCCCAGCCCAAGCTCTTGGTCTCTGGTGGGATGGCTGGGCAGAATTGGAAAAATGGACCCCAGTACAAAACTGCCATACCAAGAGGCATGCCACCTTGATGTGCAGGCCAAATGCTTCCATTATACCATCTTCTTTGTTTTTGAAAAGGAAGTAGATTGGCCATTTGGCACAAAACTCAGAGGATGGGATGATACATTCAGTTTCTGTCCAGTAGATGAACACTGATAGGCTGAAACCTTTGTGTGCTCTTTGGCCAAGGAAGACAAGTTTTGATTGACTTTTGGTGCTCTGTGAGCACTACAGGTTGACAAGAAGTAAATATGCCCACTCCCATAACATCCTGATCCGTTAAATAGCGCAGACTGTTCAACCATGCCTCATTTCAATTCAAATCTTCAGTTCAGAAGATTTGGGCAGTGCAATGCCTGGTCATGTGGAAGGGCTCATTATCTGTCCATAAAACTGGGGTTTGTCCTGCTTCTACTTACTTCATTACTCACACGAGTACAAAGATGCATATGGAGCGTAGGGCATAGGGCAAGGCAAAATAGGTAGGTTTATATTAGCCAAAACAAATAATAACAATGTTGCTATCTGCCCCCAGATTGGGGGTGAATTTCCTCCAGACCCCTCTGTTACTAAAATTTCTTTATACTACCCAAACTAGATAATTCCCTGTGAGATTAAGCATGCTTACTGGCAAATTCGCCTGCTGAAATCAGCAGGCATTTGCCAACCTCTAAACTTTCTTCCATCCTGGTATGCATTTCCAGGTAGTTACAGATCCTGGCTCCATGAGACGCTCATTTTCTACAATCCGAGACAAACGGACAAATTCCTCCTGGCTAGATGAGTTCTCAATGGAAAGGAGCAGTGAAAATACCTACAAGTCTCGTCGTCGCAGTTACCATTCTGCGCTGCACCTGTCTTCGCGCCGCCTCAACACGGACTCAGGTAACTGAGGATGGGGTGGGATGGGATGGGACTTTTTAAAATACAGTATATCTTAAGTCTGACGTGAGGTTGACTCTTCCAAAGCCACAGAATCATTACCTTTCTCCAACAAAGTCCAAAAAAGTTAGAAAATACTAGGGCTGTGCACAGATCTAGATATGAACCCACCACATCTTTCCTAGGATCACAAGTCAATTGCAAAGCATTGCTGCACATGCCCAGGAGAAGATGCAGCTGCTTTAAGGAGTTTCCATCACTTATTACATGCACAGCCACACACACTCTGAATCATACTTTGCCTTTTGAGTCTGAATCTCTGCACAGCCTTGGAAAATACAGCTTATATGGATAGCTTTTCAAATAGGATCTATTTAAAATCATCATCTTCTCTTGTTCAGCTGTTAAATGAAGTAATTTAAGTCTACTACTTAAAATATATTAGTCATCTTACAAATAACATTGCTTTTCCACTGATAATGGACCCTTATTCATCTAAAAGCTAATTTCTTCAAGTCCCATTTAAATTGGTAGGACTTATTTGAACAGAGCCACAGAGGTCATGTAGAAGAGCCATTAACAGAAATTCAGGATATTTGATTTATAAAAATAACTTTGGGATTTAGGTTTTATTCTTTCTGGGTCTGTAGCTAAACTGATCGTTGTATGCAAAAATTTTAAACTAAAATCTGAATCAGAATATTCTCAGAATGCATATTATTCCTTTCTGGTCAGAATCTCAGAGTAAATATGAAATTTTTAAAAAAGTAAATACATTTGCAGCATTTCTAGAGGATTATACTTGAAATGCTGATTTCTCCAGCTGATTTTCCTCTACAGTGAATGTCCAAGTTCCATGATGAGGTTAAAAAGCAGGTTTTTAGAAGGAAAGGAGCTTTTGTTTTCGGTGTTTCTATACAATATTTTAATATTATATTTTAGATATTTAGGCCCACAAGAAAGAAAGCATGGCAATAAACTCTATCACTTGGCATGAGTTTATTTTCCATAGTATTTTTTTGTAAAAACTACCCTGGTTAATTAAGATATGAAAGGTAAGATAATGTTTTCCGGAATGATTTCTATTGTGTCAGAATTTCTCAGCTTTGAAATATCACTAATAAATGGAATTTTTTCATCCATATTAACAATGAGTAGTTTCTAACAAAAATGTTAGTCACTCTATAGCAGCCACATGTCTCTCAGATAGCTTTTTATATTTTGCCTTTTTATTTATTCATATAGCCCCATCAGTGTTCTTAGCTATTTATGACTCATATAAGAACAAGAATGCAGGAAGTAACCTTAAGCTGAGACAACCCACTGGTCCATCTTACTCAGTGCTTAAATTGGGAGGGGAAGGGGGGTACTTCCCCAGTCTAATTTTGAAATGTCAAGGATAGTACTGGGGTTCTTTTGTATGCAAAGCTTTGCAGGAGCTTTCAAAATAAGTTCCAACTGGAGAAATGGGCAACAAACCTGCATGAATGGGACAGAGATGCAGTTATATGCATCTGGCTTTCATTAGGGTTCAGGACCAGGACTAGATGGTTAAATCACAAGTATTCAGAAGTGCATTGTGAAAAGGGTAAAGTTCTAGATAATAATTTTACAATGCCATTCCCTGCCTTGTTCATGGATCCAGTTGGCACAATCATCACGTTGTAGTTCTCCCCTGTTTTCCCAGAGTTTGTCTTCTCCTTTCCTTGTACCTCAGAAAATATGTTAAGGAGCCAAAGAATAGAATTAACAGTGCAGTCTCTACAGGCGTGGATGGACAAATGCACTAGTGATCTACTGTGAGAGAAGCTGTGTCTCAGGAAGGTGAATAATTTGGGGGGGGGGGAGGTACCCCTGTTTCCATTTTAGGTGCTGCTATTGTGCTTGCTTTCTGTGGTTTACCTCCTCTTGCTTGTTTTTCAAAACTGTTCATTATAAAAATGTACTTTGGGTCACCTGAAGTCTGCAAACCTCTCAGTAAGCCTTTAATTAAATTCTTCTTGATCCTTTCTGTTTCTTTTCAGTTAGCATGTTACTTAATTCCAGTAGTGGAATTAAGTGCACTAATGCAATTCTAGTACTGGAATGTGAGTGCAACTTGAAAAGCAAAGAATAACTCTGATCAGTTGGCTTTGGGTATTGTCATTCATTGATCACCTGGCACTCCGTGCACTGCGTTATTTTGGGGAGGGAGTGGGTGAGCTCACCCCCCCCCCTTTATTTGTAGAGACTTCAGGGTACATTTAACAATGCAATAATCAAAGATGCTGGCTGGTCCACTAAGTTTGGGCAGTGGTGGGGTTTTCATTGTGTGTTTTCTCTTGCGTCCTGTTGATACAGTCAATTTGTGGTGCATTTTGCTTGCAGCTATGATTGAACTTTTCTTCTGATTTGTTTGCTGAAGTTTTTTATTATGTGCAATTTTGCTGAGCAAGAAGGTATACATGACATGAGAAATTTTACTAAAGAAAGGTAATAAATAATACATGTAATAGAAATGTAATTTCATGATGGGCATACATGCTGGCAGCCAGGCAGGGATGGATTTTGTGTTTCTCAAGTGGGCCCTCTCCAGGACAGGACAGCACAGGACAGCACAGGACAGCTCCTCTCCTCTCCTCTCCTCTCCTCTCCTCTCCTCTCCTCTCCTCTCCTCTCCTCTCCTCTCCTCTCCTCTCCTCTCCTCTCCTCTCCTCTCCTCTCCTCTCCTCTCCTCTCCTTCTTTTCCTATTGCTCATTCTACCAGTAGTGGAGAAAGTCCATGTTCCACTACCTGCAAAATTAGATTTAGACATAGACAACACAGATAATACAGCACTGTCTGCCAGAATGTCCTTCTACCCTGGGAGAGGCAATTGACTGAAAAGGCGGCAAGATCAAAAACACAGAGCCAGCCTCTCCCTCTCTCTTTCTCAGCCCTCCTATACAGGTCTTTTTTTTTTTTTATTCCAGTCTAACAAAATATTTAGCAAGTTGTTTGAAAAGTATCACCATAAATCAGATTCCTTCACTTGTAGATATATGAAGCGTTTCTCGTTAGAAACAAGTTTCATTAGTATAGTTTCTAAGCAACTTTATTATTTTATGGGCTTTGATATCTTTTCATATCCTTAGTTTTAGGGTATCTTTAGTGAACAGACTGTTTTTCAGTTCATGCATTTTCTTGAAATCATGAAGTAAATTCATGAAGTAATCAGCTTATAGCATGCTGTTCTAAAAGTCAACTGATTGTAATGTTTTCCACAGTAGTTCTTGGCTTACTTTGACACAATGAGGATTGTCCATCTTGGTTTTGTTTTTCAAATTATAGTGGGCAGAGAAAAGTGTCTGGTCTGTTTTAATTAGATCCAGGAAAACCGAACCTGGCCTGGTTCTTGGACAGACATGAACAACCAAGAGATGCTTGGTATCTGACATTTTGGAGCTAGCTGAGAATCATAATGGGAGGGATAATAATGCAAAATGAGTAGACCAGATTTTTGTTTGCTTGCTTGCCTGCTGTCTTGAAGTTCTGAGGAGAAGTTTGGTATTTTTTCTTGCTTTATAACTGATATTAAGCCTGATGCTATATTTATGTCATGTTTCCCACCTTGAAATGGCAGGAAACCTGGCCTCCAATTTCTGGCAATATGGTCCAAAATGGCTCCAGGGGGCACAAAAAAGGGAGCTTGAGAACTACCTGCAACCCTGAGGTTTCAAGTTGCCTACCATGTCCTAGGGGTTGTAGTGAGTTGAGTGTTTAATGTCTTAATAACATTTTAATCTTTTAATAGAAAGAATCCAGTTTAACAATGACAGAACATAATATTTATGAATCCTTAATATAAACTGAATACATTGGACATCTGTAGGCTAAAATGCCCATTTTAAGCACACAACTTTTTAACACTGGTTGATGGAGTCAGAGGAAATTTGGCACTTAATCTGAATATCTCCCTGAACTAGCTAATACCTATTTTTTACTTTTTTGAGGGGTGGGGGGATGCCTGACTGACCACTAAATAGACCAGAATACTTTTGTACAGTTGACTGCCTGCAACATTTGCTTAACACATGTTGCTTTATATTACTGACAGTTTTTTTTTCAATTTATTCCTATTATCCCTCCCAATTTAGTTCCTTCTCTGTACTACAGTTAGGTATCCAGCTGACTTTCTCTTCACTCTCCTTGTTTTGTGTATGTGTATTTGGTTTTTATTTCCTCTGTGTGGATACTGTACTTCAGATTTGTCACTAATGAACAACATCCTGCTATTTTCAGACAAATCCTTTTGAATTCTGATTCCAGTTTCAATAGTTTGGAGAAAATTAGATTAATTACAGATTTTTGGCAAACAAACCTGATTCTTTTGTCCAAACTGTTAATGATTTTATTTTAAAATGCATAATCGAGACTTCCTGCTACAGAATTTTCTCTTACTTCCAAATACTATTTACATAATCTATTTTATAAGTATCTAGTCTATAGAATGTAGACATTCTACAAAAGCTATACTAATGTCTTTCCTGAAATCAATCCACATAAAAGAGAGTTTGCCAAGCACTTTATCAAATAGCGATTGAATGATTCATCTGCCTTTCATTTAATATATTTTATCATATCTCACTTATGTATGCTTGTTCTAATTATTTGGAATCCTTTCACAGAGAAAAAATCAGGGCCATCAGTGAAAAGCTATTCCATCTTTTCCTTCTTAATAGAATGTTTGTAGAAAGCAAAAGACAGAAGCAGTGGGACAGCATATGAGTACTGCAAGAAAACATTATATGGATGCATATACCCTGTCATAAAATTTTATGAATGAGGCAGAGCTATTGCATGAAAAACTTTGGGTGGAAACATTCTTAGTCAAGATTAACACTGTATGGCTTTCCTGATTCCTCACTTCTCTTTTTTAAAGAAAGAAAACATTTCCTTCTTTATTTCCTATAGTCACATTAACAATAACGTTTTTTGGTTAATGTAATCATTTATGTTCTTCTGTTTCCCATCCCGCTCTGATCTGGGCTTCCCCCCTGCCCTTCCACATGCTACGATGCTGCCATTCAAACTGAGCATCATTTCTATTAACTTCTGTGCTAAGTTGTTTGCTTGCAGTAATATGGCATTGGCCACTTTTGTGCCAGTGGTATATTTTTTAGCACCTACACCTTGTTCTGATAAAAACTATGACATAAATCAATGTATACTAAAAACTTTAAACCTTTAAATCTTGGTTTGAAAAACATTTAAAGCTGGTTTATCTTCAGCTGGCAGAAGAAATTTGGCTCCTTTCCTTTCCTTTCCTTTCCTTTCCTTTCCTTTCCTTTCCTTTCCTTTCCTTTCCTTTCCTTTCCTTTCCTTTCCTTTCCTTTCCTTTCCTTTCCTTTCCTCTTTCTGTACTGAACAATTCCTGCCTTGTTGTATAAAGATGGGACTTAGTTTATTGCGGTTGATTTGGTGCCTTGTGATGAGATCATCTGATCAGGGTGAGACAATTCCTTTCAACAATAAAGGGATTTTTTTTTTCTGAATAAACCATCTGTGAAGTAAATTAAATTAAGTAATCAAAACAAGGTGACCTCAACTAGATGCTTTCAAAATATTAGCTTTAAGGACATGCAGTTTTAATTCTATAAATCCTGCTTTTATAATCGGTGAATTCAGCTTTTACATTAAATTGGACAGATTTTTCTACAAATGGGGTAGGAACAGTAAGAAAAAACTGGCAATTCAGGACCTGGGAAAAAAGGAGGTAAGAAGAAATGATTACACAAAAGTCTGGAATATGCCTCAAGAGACCTTGGCAGTCCAAGTGTCAATACGTTTATAAAATAAATGGACCGCTAAAATGGTTGTATGAAGAATTGTGGACATTACTGCATTTCTTTGCATGTGTGAGAAGCCATGAGCCGCAACAATATGTGCAGCTGCTGTTCTAGCTTGGCAAGGCCAAACAGAAGGAGTTGGAGAAGTTAAGGCAAGGATTTAACAATGTTGGACTAGTGCTGTCTGAAGGTAACACCAAAGAATATTTAATTTGCCAGGATCACAGGAATTTAGTTATATGTTACATTTATATCCCTACTTTCTTTTAAGCAACCCAGGGCAACCTAGGTGGTTCTCCCCACAAGTGTCTTATCTTTAGAGCAATCTGAGAGAAAATAACAGTCCCATAGGAAGCTCCATGACTTAGTAGGAATTTGAACCTGTCTCTCCCAAGTCCTAGCCTGATATTCTTCTTAAAATACATCACACTGGCTACTTTCGAATAAAAGAGCAATGAAAGACCTATGACAAACAGTTGTATTGTAATAGGAACAATGACTGCAAGTGGATGCAAAAGAAATGGAAAAGTAGAATGTTTTAGGTTGCTGTATATACTTTTTAAGTCATAAATATTCTACAGTGAAAGTTAATAATAGTTCTAATGACAATGGAAAAGATCATATAAACAGTAATGGGGTAGAAAATAAAGTTAAGTGATTGTGGTAGCTTTTGATTTGATGGGAGGGTAGTTAAGGAACAGAAAAATGTTTCTCATGTCAAACATTATTCAGAAGAATGCAGAAGGCATTCAGACTGCTCAAACATTCCAAAGAGTGAAATTTTCATGTTAACCTGTCATTTTTATAAATAGGCCATCGATCCGATACACATCGGTCCGGAGGCAGAGAACGAGGCCGATCCAAGGAACGAAGGCACCTACTCTCTCCAGATATCTCCCGTTGCAACTCAGAGGAAAGAAGTCCACAAGCAGACATTGATTCTCCAGAGCGACATCATTCCAGGTCCCCCAGTGAAGGCAGGTCACAAACTCCCAACAGACAGGTGGGTGTGAAACTGGCAAAAAATAAGAGGAATATTTGGAAACATTGTTGAAATGTTTGGAGCAGCCATTATTCTTTCCTAGTATGCCACAAGGAGGCTTTCAGAAAAGTTTTCTTCTATTCTATACAATGTTCAATGCCAGATAAATGAAAGTTAGTCTTAGTTATGGTCCACTAGAACAGGCTTCAAACTATAATTAAGATCAGTCACAATGTACAATTTAAAAAAAGGGTTCTTCTGTTTCGATTAACATTTTGAATTGCTATGTTAAACATAAATGGAAGTCTCCACTCTGTTTTGCATGGCCGTGCTAGAAGGAGAAGTGAAACGCACAAAGCAACCTTTGACTAATTGGTTTTCGTTGAATTAACACGGGGTGAGATCCTTTCAGAAATTAAATTGAAGACACTTGTCCAAAAGGCTAGAACAAGCCAGAAGCATATTACAAGGATACAGAGAGCAAACAAGGATCCATCCATTGGCCCACGGTCTCAGGGGCTGTCTCTGTAATGCATTGACCTGACCAGGGTGGGCAACCTGCAGGCTCTGTGAGGGTCTCCCTAAGGTGTTGGTGCTGCCTGTAAAGTGCAGTGACTCAGGGAGGGGCTCATAAGCCCACAGATTCCTGTTATGGTGAAGGCACACTTCCTTACTTGCCATGAAAATCTCCACTCACTCTCTAAATTTTAGCCCCAAACAGCTGCCCTTGAATTTCAGTCTACAGGCCCTTGAAAACATTACTACTATATAATACTGAAGGACAGATATCTAGAAGAACAAAAATATCCAGAACGATACAAATTCATGAACTTTATATTAAGTTAAGCTTCAGCGATATTTTAAATTGTGCCTCTTCCATTTTTTCAAATGCCCCACTTGACTCGTAAGTGGGTAGGGTGGATGGGCTTTTAAATTATACTACTTACTGCTGGTTTCTTCAGTTCGTAAGAAAAAGGATTGGCCAGTGGAGACAAAAGTGTTTCCTGCCCTTCCAGCCCTGCCCAGCAGACTCTTCAGTTGGAGGCAGGGCCTGGGGTCTGCTAAACCATCCCAGAACTCTGTCTCCAGCTTTTCCCTTCTTTGCAGGGCACGGGCTCCTTGAGTGAGAGTTCCATCCCTTCTCTGTCTGACACCAGCACACCAAGGCGAAGCCGCCGTCAACTCCCTCCAGTGCCACCAAAGCCACGACCCCTCATCTCCTACACTGCTATGATGCAGCACTGTGGTGACACCTCCCCACCGCCTGACGATAGTGAGGGAGGGTCCCCTCTGCTTTCTGGGACTCTGGAGACAAACAATACCTGCTTGACTGAGTCTTCCAGCTCCCTACAGGGAAAGCAGAGCCTTCTCTCCACTCCCCAGCGCTACATCTCAGAGCCTTACCTGATGCTTCAGGATGACTCCCATGCTTCAGACTGTGGTGAGGAGGAGACACTCACTTTTGAGGCTGCTGTGGCCACTAGCCTTGGCCGCTCCAACACAATTGCATCGGGCCCTCGCTCTAGGCATGGTTGGCAGATGCCCAATGGGCATTACCGGAGGAGGAGAAGAGGGGCATCACAAAGCATGATATATGGGGCTGGCATCGAAGTACTAAGTGATACGGAAGAAGATGACAAGTGCTAGAGGCTACTTCCTCTCCCCTGTCCCCTTTGATGCATGCTGATTGCCACATTTGAAATGAAATGAAATGGAAATCAAATGCAGGAAAAACAGAGCCTTTGTGCAAAACAAAGTCAACTCACAGCTTCTTTGTCTCCCTTTTTTTCTTTTAATTGCACAGAAAAGGTGCACCGGCTTGTTAAGTGACAGTGAAACATGGCAACAGCAAACTTCATCACAAAGCCACTTGACACTATATCCCCCAAAAGCCAAGAGTAAGGAGAGGTAGAATTTACTGGAAAAGCAGAGCAAAAAATAAGCTAAATACTTTTTAAAACATCATTTTCCTCTCCTCAGAAAGAAAACCTCAAGATGGTGGTTGTGGGTGGGTTCATGTGAGAGATTCAGTGCTTGAGATCAGGCTTTATCTCTCTTTGTGATCCATCCTACAGATTGACCAGTAGGACCAGTGGATTCATTCCTGGATCTATGCAAAGCTGTTTCAGGGTGAGATCCCAAGCATTGGGCCCTTTTGCAGGGCTTTAGAGAAATTGGCCCATTTTTCAAAAACAAAACAAACTACTAATCTTGGGACAGAATTTTAAAAAGAGGATAGGGTGAAAGGAAGGCAGGATGGTCTGAGCAAGAGTGAGAAAACATTTGGTTTAATGAAACCAACCTGAGGCATAAAGTGCCATTATCGACATGGTAAAGGAGTGAATTGTTATGGTCCTAAATGTACTTAGCCCAGCATTCTTGGGCATATATTTTGAGTTTAGAAAGACTGGAAAGTATGTGTGTGTAGAGCTTTATTTTAATAAAGTGGTATAGGCCAGCACCAAGGCTATATGTTGTCTGACCTCAGAGGTAGGAAGTATTTTTATTCAAATTCTCCAAATACTTACCTGAGACCTCCTCCCAAAAAGCATACTGTACTATAATGCTGGCATCTCCCAGCCTAGCAGTAAGGGCTTTATGGAGAACACTGGTGCTTCTTTTCTCCGTAAATGAACTTTTAAACTTATTTTTAATTTGGTAGGACAAGAGAGATGGGAGCATGCCACCACTGAACATTTGTGTTTCAGAGGAGTTGAGCTGGCTTAGGAAAAGGACAGCTAGTGATCTGGTGGGAAAGTTTCTAAATTGGCATCTTTTTTTACCTTGAGGCCCACCAAATGTTTTGGGATAGAACTCCCATCCACACTATAACATGGCCAGTGAAAAAAGGCAATGAGAACTGTAGTCAAAAACACCCAAACAAAGTTGGGTAGGGGAGATCCAGCAAACTCAGTAGCTAAAATGGTAATTTTCCATCCATTAAAGTACTCAACATATGGTACAGGTGACTTTTTTTTTTCCTCCTCCTTTTCTCTGATCAGCATCTCGTTCATTCTAGCAGGGTTTCTTTCCTCAGCCTGGAAGGCAGGAGACCCAGTAAGGTAGCAGGTGGATACATCAGCTCATCTTTTGTAGATAACAGAAAATAACTGGCATTTTAATTGGTTACCCAAAGGGCCATTTTTCTCCAATAGCAGAAAGCCAGTCTCCCCAAAGAAGCTGAGCATTACTCTCCTTAGGAAGAAGTAAAACAATGCCATCATTTTTTTCAGAACAAGGTAACAGCCTCCCAAAGATCAGCTAGATCCCACAGTTGCCCTAAGCCCAGTTAGTAGATTTGATTTGGTTCTTCACTTTAAAAATCTGTCTGGGAGAGTTACTGATGGGAATTTGTAATGTAACTGGTTGCACATGCAGAAAGACTGGCTTAAATTTTCTATAGAGGCTGTTCTTTCAAGGAAGAAAAGGGTGTGGCACTTTTGTGCTAATTTCATTTTTTCTCGAGATATTTTCTCATTTACCACATTCTCTGGTCAATCCTCACATAATATGGGAACATCTAATATTTTCCTGCTATTCTAGATTCCATTCTCCACCCATGCTTTCTCTTCATTGTTGAGTTGCTATGCAGTTCGTCTGCTAACCTGTGTCTCTAGCAATCATTATTCAATTCCAGAGAGGAAGAGCAGGAAAAGAAGCACTTTTAGAGAGCAATCCCAAGGAATGATATTGGATAGTGACCCCAACCAACAGTGTGGCAGGGGGGTGTCTATAGGATACAGTACATAAAAATCAGGCGGAGATTCGATCACACTGTTATGGCTGCCATCTTTCCTTTTTTGATCACACCCCGCAGAAACCCCTGGTGTGGCATGAAATAATGGGATAACTCTGCTAGTGCACTGTAGGTGCTTACTCAGCATTTGTGTGTTTAGGTTCATTTGCTTTCCTTGCTAATAACACCTGAACAGAAAATGCTAAAGCAGTAGGTGTTGTTGTGCTTTTCAAATGCTGCTTTTGGGAGGAACATACTAGCTTGCTTATACATTTCCAACCATTGGCAAAGCTGTCTATTCTGAACTGACTGGTAGCAGCTATCCAGGTTTCTGAAGTGGAATCTTTGACCAATTCTGCCTGGAGATACCAGGGATGGAACCTGGATCCTTCTCTTTGTACTATGCTGTCTATTTAAACTTGAAAAGAATATGGTTCAATGATGGTGCATGTGCTTTGGATGGAAAAGGCCACAGTTCCAAGCTGAATCCAGAGCATTCTGGGTTATAGAAAGGCATAGAAAAATTTGGCAAAAAGTACAGCATTCTTGCTTTGGTCTGTTGCTCAGATATCAGACTAAACTAGCACACAATTTTTCTTCTCCGATATTAAGATCTGGGAATTCTTCTCCTAAGCCTATCTTTAGCCTACTTAGCACCTACTTTCTGCTTCCTTCCTTTTGTAACTGTTTGTGCTTCAAAGACTGTCTCATCACACTTGGATGCTTGTCTGGCATTCAGCTGCAGGATAACACCCATATACAATCATTGCCTCTGAGTGGGTAAGACCCACATTTCTGTTGCCAAGTCATATGGATGATCAGTTCCTGCTTTATCCTTTCTCTCAAGTTCATCATGTAATTTCCAACCTCTGACCCCAAATGGGGAAAACTTGTGCTGCTTAAAATTGATTTTGTCATTAAATTTCTCTAGAAAGATCCGGGGATCTTCTGTCCAAATTACCGTAACCCAATAATACAATATCCCAGGATTTCTTGAAGGAAAGCAATGATCGTAAAACCAAATTGGAATCAGTTTTGTCACTATACGAATTGATCTTAGCCATTTTCTTTGTTAGAGTTAAATCCATTTCTACTTTATCATGGATCTGAAATATTAATATGATTTACAAAATGGGGCACAATGTGTATTTAGCTTTTTTCAAACCAACATTAAGTTTATATTACATACTCTAAACATCATGAGAGGACCAAAACGTATGTTAGTGTAATTTGCATAGTCTTAGCCCCACCTTCTTGGGACAGCTACAATAGTCAGCAGAGGATCTATACCAAAAATATACATAATTACCATACCAGATTTTCAAAATCACTTCACAAAATATTTCTACCTCAGTAGCTCCACCCTACCCCATTATTACTAGAAGCCCTGCATTTTATATTTTGCTATTACTTCATAAAGCACATGGGAAGAGAAATGTTAAAACTGATATAACATTCATATTTTTAATCTAGGATGATCATATCTGGGCAGCAAAAAACCAAATGATCTCTAGATGGCAGCTAATAGATAACTTTGCTGCCCTGTAGTGGTCACACAATTTTTTGCAGTCCAGTTGTTCTACCCATGTCATAATCACTTTTCATTCCGTTATCACTTTAGTCAAACAAGGTTCCAAGCTTTGAAGCACTGTGAAAATTTAGAAAGCTGGTTAAATAAGTTTGAAAAGTGGGCTTAAAAAGTGCTTCTCTGATGCCATCTCCAACTCTGTGAAATAATTACAACCTTTCTTCAGCATTTCATCAAGCCTCCTGCTGGAGTTTCTCTCCCAGGAGCTCTAGCACGCGCGGGTTGGTTTGTTTATATGTATATAGTAATATTCTGAAAGAAATCAGCATTAAGGGAAGAAGAGGCACTGTTACAGGCTTTATAGTAATTTTGTTCTCCCAGAGGGTGTTTCTGTTACAAGAATAATATGGAACAATTTGTTTTTAGATGCTTCTGAACAGTAATAACTACTTGTATTTTAGTATTAAAATATTAAACACTATTAAAGAGTTCCACTTAGCAATTAAAAATAACGAGCAGACCCAGGTTAGCTACTTCACATGTTCTAGTGTACCATATATTTAAAGAGAAATTGATCCTTTACCAGGAAATCGTTTTATATCAAGTGAATTCCTTCTAATTAAAAGTACATTTAAAGTTAATACTTGCTGCAGCAGAACACTATAAAGGTCATTCTCCAGGTGAAGCTATGTGTCCCCTTGGTGAAACATTTCCTATTGCTGGCTAACAGCAATGCAGGAGTGAAGAATCAGCAGTCAAGGGAGGTGTTTAGTCCTTCTTGTACAACCCTTTTCCAGCTTGCCTTCCTCCACTAATTGATCACTAAGAGGAAAACAGAAGACATGAAAGGACCAGGGAAAGAATCTGATGGGGGTGATGAACAGTTAGGCATCTCAGTTGATTTCATGACACGGTTCTTATTTTTCCTCTACATGTAGTAATGACATACACAGTACCTTTCCATCATCTTACCCTCAACACTTTAAAGATTTGATCAGCTGGGCTATGAGAAAGAAAGAGAGTCTGGCCTTGATCTTTCTCCTAGAACCTTGTGCAGCATTTTAAGCAAGCACATTAGCAAGCTCTTTCTTGCATCTTTTACAAAGATGCAGCTCCTCATGTTATAAACCTGGGAAGGTCCTCTTCTCCACCTTACCTATACTGTAAATAGAAGGGTTGGCATTTAAATCTCCTAAATGTGGGACAATTTCTGATGTTAGGTTTTCTATAAATAAATTATAGGAATAATCTGTAGGAAAAATTATTTTGTGCATATCCAAGTGGGAGGGAGAATGGTGGAGGAGGCAATCTTTATTTCCTGCTACTTTTAAAATTGCCTCACTTGGGCTTCTTTTTTTTACTATGGATACAAACAAATGTGCTATGAAGCTTATGTAAGATTTTTTTAAAATATGTCTGTCTTTGTGGGATGTGGGAGGAACCCTCTTAAGTACACCTTGAAAGTTTTCTTTGAAGGCTTTAACTGCTCCTAAGCTTCAGAAAGAAGTGTACTTATGTTAAATAAGTTTGCAGATAGTGTATTATGATTCAGCTTATTGAATATTGGAGTAAGAAAGTAGCTTTACTCTGCTAGTTTTAATCAAGAAAAAGACCACTAGGAGGCAGCTGGTGCTTCTAAGGGCATCAACCCGGGTGTCAGAATTAATTTGTCTGGCTTAGAAAGCTGCCTTTGGTTACTCTTTTGGAGATCACTGGGGCTGCAGCATATCTCCCTAGAAGTGGTTATGGTTATGGTTATGTGGTTATGGTTATCCGCACCAGGGATCTCAGGCACAAGAGCAGCTCGAGCACAATGTCTGATGCAGGAGAACCCAGCCTGAACATCAAAACCAAATACTGCATTTAATGTGCACATGGTGGTAGATTTGAGCTCTAACCCATAATGTGCTCAGTGCTCTCTCTTTGGTTTGCTTCCTTTTCAGGCAGTCTCTTAACTAGATATATTTCTCTTTGCAGCCAACATCTAGAGGCAGAATGAGCTTTTGGCTTTCTCCAGTTTTGGAAGAAGGCAGGCCTCTAAAAAATGTAAAGTTTTCTGAAATACTAATATATTTAGGGATTTACTCTTGCCCTTTTTACCTTCAGTTTTTCCATCTAATGTATCTACCAGCTAACTACCTACTCTGTTAACAGACATTAATACAGTAGAGGGTAGTCAGGAGATTTGTTGTATCACTGTCTTTGGATAGAAGAGAGCCAGTTTGGTCTAGTGGTCAAGGCTTCAGGCTAGAAACCAGGAGACTATGAATTCTAGTCCCACCTTGGGCATGAAGACCATGGGCCAGTCACTCTCTCAGCCCATGATGTCAGGTGCAGGTGACAAGTTGGTCAGTCAATTCCTGTTGCAACCAATGGATCAACATTCAGCTGATTTGGGGGAAAAAAAAAAAAAGCAGATCTGCACCTGTGGGAAAAACACTAGGAAGGAAGAAAAAAACATATTTGGATAGAAAGTAGCACTCCCATATATTTTGACTTCACTTAAAGATTTGAAATATGGAATAATCTTCTCACTGGGTTAGCATACTTTGACCAAGCCCTTCTGTGAGCACTACTAGTTGTATTAACGTCTTCCCCCTCTTCTGAAAAGTCCCAATATACCTCCTTCAATTCTTTAGCTACTCCTAGCATGATGATTTGGAGTGGGGAAGGGGGTATCTCTACTTGACACATAGTAGAGTGTCAGCCAGGCAAATAGAATCATGGGGACAATCTATGACGAATGCCATATAGAAGGAGAGAGGGGGAGGGCCTTATGTTTCCAGTGTTAATCCAATTGAATATACTCAGTCCAAGTAAAGATTAGTCATGTATCCAACCGGACTTAGTTTAGCTGTGACCTTCAGAAGAGTGTAAATGCAATTAGTTGATTTCTTTTTAAAAAGGGGCCAGTGTGTTTCTAATCTGGAAAAAACAGTTTTGTCGGTGAATTAACAAGCTACAGACATTCATGGTAGACTTTTTCACAGATATATCTTTCAGATATCACTACCTCTTGCAAATTTAGCACAGTTAACAACTTAGGCTGATAGATGACCTTCAGTTGGGTCACTGCAGGTTAGTGGCAAGCTACATACGTCAACAACCCTAAGTACAGGTTTCTGCATCAGAGACAACTTAGGCTGCTGAGTGAGTCTCTAACATAAAGAAACTATTTATTGTAAAGTTGGGATTCTTGTTTCCATGTGACATGAACATATCTGAGTTCCATTCCTATATGATTAACAGTAAAACATGAACCCTCATTAGGTTGACTTTGGATGCAATGGAGAAAAATTTAGTTCAGAGTTCTCTCTCAAATAATGGATAAAAACATTGGTTTTGAAAGTTATCCAAACAGCCAATGTAATTTATGTCATTTGTGTCGATTCACATATTTGGGGTAATTATGCAAATTACCCAAATGATGCAAATTTATGCAAATGACAACTATTGATGCTATACTTATGCAAATGATATGAACTGACATGAAAGATGCAAATTACATCAATTACTTAAATGTAGGTTCCCCTCAATGATTCGTTGAGGGTTTTTTTTTTCTTACAATATTTATAGTCTGGGGGTAAATGGTGAGACATGAATATGTAGCCCAACCTGACAATAGCATTAGTAGAGTTGAACTGGGGCCAGTAAGAAGTAGTCACAAGGACACAGGCTGAGTTGAGATCACTGCTTCAGAGTACATTTTAGTTTTGTTTCAAGTATTTGGCTTATCACTATTTGTATTTCCTGGCTTAAACAAGACTTTCAAATTATCAAATTATTTGCTGTTGTTAACCTCTCAGCCTAATGTCAGGCTCAAAGAATTACCATGCTCCAAAAAAGCATTTTGAAAATGAGAGGATGTGGTTTAAAGCCTGGTTGAAGCTTTCACCCTACGCCACTCTGTAACACAGCAGGTGCACAAATAGGGAGTAAAATATTTCCAAACAGGAGGCAGTTTGGATTAAGCTCTGTGAAATGCAAGAGAAGGGCCTTTCTGGATAACCTTGGAGACAAACCGAAACTTGATTCAATGAAGGCCGAATGCAGAAAGGAATTGAAATGACTCTAATCGATGTCCAGCGGTCAATGAAAATGGATGTGGTAGCCAGAAACAGGCAGCCATATCAAGCCTCAAGTCAGCTCCTAAAGCCATTTCATCTCAATTTGATAACAAGGACAGCAAACCCCAAATGGAGGCTGCAGCTGATTCTCTTTCGTTGATGCTGAGATGGCATGTGTTAAGCCGGCATCACCATCTCTTCTTGTGGTTTGCTCCATGTGAAGCTTCTGGGTCCTCAATGCACTTCACAGCAGAAGCAGCGGGGGGTCGGTTCTCTGCAGTGGTAGCAGGACCCCTCATCCGCAGCCAGATGATGCTTTCAGCACGACAAGCCAATGCGGGAGATATATTGTAACATAAACGCTTGTTTGGGTCCAAAATAAAATCACAAAGAAAGAAAAGAAAATTACAAATCTGTAAAACTTTAATGGTTTTTTTTTTTGTTCTTTCGTTTTTCGGTTTTTTGTTTTTGGGGTTTGTTTTTTTTTTTTTTGGTCAAAGAAAATAAAAACTTGTTGTAAAGAATAACTTTTGCCTATAACTTATTTCTTCTTTAATCTTTGGGTTTTTTTTAAAGTGCTGTCCAAACTTGTGTTTAAAAAATAGTATATTTTATTTATTTGTGTGTCTGCTTGAAAATATCCCTGTCTTTCTCTTCAAATGAATACCCCAGGCAGCTTTAAAAAAAAAAAATTAAAAAAAGAAAATTGGTTCATTTGCAAACAAAACTTCCTCTTAGTTTATTCTTCACCTGATCACGGAGAGCCTTGATTGGCTGACTACCTTCCTGGAACAGGTTTTAAAAAGCTTTCACAATGTTGAGAGCCATTTCAGTGGTTTTTGAGATTATTTGCCAAGAGAATAAATGTTTGTTTGCTTTAAAACATTTCAAAAAGATGCAAAGTTCACCTGATATGAGAGAGGAAAGAGGGCACTGTCTATTACCTCTGGACAAGTGGGAAATCAGACTCAGGAAAATCAAAGAACTAGAGCACAGAGAAGGTATGTGTGTGTAAATAAACTTAAACAATGCAGGTGGAGGGCGGAGAGAGACAAAAAATATCTAGTTGATAATCTTCTGCTTGTCTACAGTACAATAATACTTTTATACAATATTCCAAAAAAGATTCTGTCCAGGAACTGCCTCACCAAATGCATTCATTAGCACATAAAATGAATAATTTAGTTCATCTTGGAACTTTATTTTTTTAAAAAAGCATTGTGTTATTTAAGTCCAGCTGCTGCTAGAGAAAAAAAAAAGTCTAAAGAAGATGTGATAAATGGTTCTGAATACATGAAGCAGAATGAGAGTGCTTTGGGCCTCATTAGCGGTAATTGAGGTGAGGGGGAAATGTAATGGGCTGAAATTACAGAAGAAAAAATGCAGATTAAAAGTACTCCACAAAAATGTAATTTAGCCCATAGTGTGTATCTTCAAAGATCAGTTGAATTTTCCTTTCCTTTCCAAAAGTAAGAACTTCATGTTCTTACCTTTAAAGGTTTTGTCCCGATTCAGTTGTTGCCCAAAATAATCTCACTCTGATCTGTGCTCCTCTAATTCTACCACTTTAAGGCTAGATGAATGCACACTTTCCATAATTCCTGTATGCAACTCCCAATCTTTGCTGCTCTGCTGGAAAACTGTGGGGAAGAGAAATGCAAGTTCTTCAGGAAAAGAGACAAATGCAAGAAAAATACAGAGTCCATCTTCATTCTATTCATGGTTTGCAAGTCAAACCATGCAAAAGTGAAAAGTGGACAGACACTTTGAAGAATCAAGAGGCTAACATATTTATTATAGCTTGCATTTTTTGTGGACCAAAGCCAACTTCATCAAATATATTTACTTAGATATTTGGCATACTTCCCAAAGGGTTTGCATAATTTACACAGTACAGTATTTTACAATAAACCAATTCTAAAATGTGTATGGCCTGGAAACATTGATACTAGGAATTGCTTGCAATTGTTGGACAGGCTTATGGTTGGAGAAGATTAGCCGGCATTGGATGAAAGTAAAAGGGATTGCCATTAAATCTTAATCACTAGCCTGCAGTCAAGTGGATCCAAAATTAACAGGTATCCAGCGTTCTTTTTTTTACAGAGGCACCATTTATTTATAACTACACTGGATATATCAGAATTCATCAGAGATACTATTACATAAGAGATGGTGAGAGTAGAAATAGACTAACAGTGTCAATTAACTATTATTTCTTTAAGGGGCTCCTCCTCATGTTATTCTATTGGTTTACTCTTCCCCCAACACAACCTTACATCAAAATTTTAGTCATGATTGGAACTCTTTTTCATATTAAAAGAGAGTAGAAATCATTAGCAAGTGAGGCTAAGATAGTAGTTCTATAAATGAATAAGTACTTTCCATTTAATGGATTTTCCTTGCATCAAATACTTTGTTTGAAATCTCACACAAGCTGATGAGTCTATATCATCATCTCATTAGGGTAGATGGAAGAATGCAAATTATATTGACAACAATGGAAATGTGAATAATTCTCCCTAATAAGAGTTCTGAAAAAGGAGGAAATATATTGGGGAGGGAGGAGGCTGTAGAACCAATACAAGCTCTACTCCTTCAGAGGAAAAGTATAATGAACAAAATGATCTACAGAGATAAGGAAAATAAACTACGACTAGTAGTAGCAACCAGACTACAATGTATTCCTGACCAATCTGTTTAAGAGCCCAAATAAAATGCCTGACTTTGAGACAGGGCTTAAAAAGGATTTGAGGCTTCTGTAGTCCCACAGAAAACCAACCATGTCATTGAGATAATGGCAGGACTTGGAGTTTTGCAAGGGTCATCTGTGCAAAGATGGATTTGACAGCATCAACATTTTCCTGTCTCTCTCCCAACAGTAGTTAAGATATCCCCTCCAGTTTTACATCACTCCCTAGAACCTGAGGCGGCTGCAGCAGCAGCAGAGAATCCCCCCCCCCCCTCCATTTCTGGAAAAATGCAAGGGAGCTGCAGTTATTTCCACACACACATGAATGGGCCACTTGATACAGCTAGCCTTTATTTACTCAAGTTCTCCAGATTAGAAGTCTGATGAATGAACTCTTGATTAATCATTTATTCATATTCTGGCACAAGCAGAGGAAAGCCACATCATCTCTATTTGCAACTGGGATACAGTGAATGACAAGTTCCTTTTCCTGAAAGAAGTACGTTTTAACTCTGAGGTGTATGAAGCAAAAGCTCGTATTTCTGTGAACTATTTTGTAGGATCTTCCTCCTGCTGAAACCAAGTAGCTAATTAACTTAAAAGCTTAAGATATATTTGAACCACTAGATTAGTGCCAAGCAATTTATTTGGTACCCAGCCTACACAATATAGTAAACAACCAGACAACCCGTGACCCGTTGGGTCATCATTTCAGAGAGATTTCCTTACCTAAAGAGAGAAACAGAATGACCAAGGGCAAAAAAAGCAGTGGGAATGTGAGCGACTTATGACTTGCTGCCGGCTTCCCCACTGACTTTGCTTGTGGGAAGCTGGCAGGGAGCATCAGAAATCTTCCTTCCTTCCTTCCTTCCTTCCTTCCTTCCTTCCTTCCTTCCTTCCCACATATAATATAGGCTTGCACTGTTTGCCCTCCCCTCATGACCCTCAGGAGAATCCCGGTGAAGCCTCCTTCTCCTCGGCTGACCCACGGAACTGCCTGCCACTTTGCTGGGGGGAGGTGGAACAAAAGGAGCCACGGACTGTGAGGAAAACTGCCCCCTGCCCCCCATTCTTGCAAGTCTCAAGGGCCCCCACCCTCAAGGGAGGAAGAGGGCTGCCATTTTCTAATAGGACTAAGCTTGCAACCAATATAGTTTTGAGTAAGCTGGATTTCACTCCCCTTACTCCTCTGTTTTCAGCTGCGCCTTCTGAACAAACTTTTCAAAATTACTGTAAGGCTACAGTCCCTTGCTATTGTTAAACAATTGGGACTCACAAATTCCTGTTGATTTACTCCAGCTGTATCAGTAGATCAAAATCAATCATATATGACATTGCTGCTTATTTAAATTAGCAGTGACTCTCAGACTTCCAGGGAATGCAGTGGCCTGGTATGTTTAAAAATAAAGCTGGTTTTCATTTGTGATATATGGGCTTCAACTTAAATGATAAAAGTGTATTTTGGACTAAAAATGTGTTTTTAAGAGGTAGCTAGTAACCCCCTTCTCAAGTTGCCCACTAAAGAAACCTCCTGGCTTCTAAAAGAATTATTTTGTTTTTGTTTTTCAAAGTTACCTCAACTCTTTTTTGAGTTAATTCATGTTCTATGACTGAGATGACAAAATGTTCACAACTGGCAAGATTATTTTTTGAGGAAATATTTGTTGCATCCAGGTAAATGCTCCTGAACAAATGTATTATCACTCTTATTTAATTCATATAGTTAGGATGACAGGTAACCAAAACATGAAAGGTTTTATGATATGTCCCTTCTATACATGTACATGAAAGGCAGAGTTAATGTTACAATTCACATTTTGTCACCTGCGCTCCCCCAGCCCTCTCCACCACCACTGGGGCAGAGGTCAAACCTCCAGCCCTTCTGTTTATCAGTTTTTTAACCGACGATGCTAGAGACTAAATTTTAGATTTGCTTGATATAGAATATCTGCTACTGAGGCCTGGTTCCTTTATCCATGGAATGCATTCTAGCTCAGCAAACATTCTCAAGGTATGATGATATATCTTGATCTTATGTACATATAGAAGAAATCCAGACTCACAGCAAACAGCTCAACTTCCATGGCCAAGGTCGTGCGAGGGGATCTTGTAACTGCAGTCTTTGCCTACACATCGACTACATGTTGCCCTTCCTTTATTCATGCTTTGTACAAGAGTCTATGCAGAACATTTATATAATTTAAAATGTCATTCTACAACAATGCCAGAATGTGGGTAGCCCAGCAAGGTCTATGGCTAATAAGCACTACTGTGGGGGGAAGAGATTTCAGTCTTCCACGTACATGTTCTCCACTGATGGTGGGGTCAGGTAAGCTCATGGATGACTTGATCCCAGGTAGTAGTTTAGCCCTTAGGCGATGTTCATCGCTGAGTCACTGAAACATCAAGGAAAGTTGTCAACATCCAGCTTTATTTTAATTAGTGCAGTAGACTGCACTGTTTCTGTTGGCAGAGGAGCTGTTTTATTCCTTTCATTTTTAAGTCCTTGTGTTTAGCTGTCTTTTTGTGGAGGTGTGTAATTTTATAATTGGATTCTGTCCTTGAACCCTCTTTTCTGGATGAGAGAACTTTAAAAAAAAGTACAGGCCACCACAGGCTAGGCTTCCAACATGGTACTCCCTAATCTACACTTCAGAGAAGATAGTATATATAGGAAGTGTTGTTTCTTATCGAAACACTGCACCTTTCAGCCTCATTCCAGGTCACTGCCAAGAAGTTGGAACTTCTTTTCAATCCACAAGAAGCTGTACTTCTGAAGCATATTTAATAAGATAGCACATCCCTAAACAGGGATTAAAATGTACTTCAGCAAGGGTTATATTACTTCTTGATTTGAAATGAGGGCCACAACACAAGAGAGAAAGCAAATCAATTTGGAACTATACATTTAAAAATGAATTTTATCTCAACGTAAATAGATGCAAGGATAAAATGTAAATCAAGCAGGTATACAATGCTTGAACGTATTCTGATACCGAAAGCATTACTGCATGTATTACACAATATGAAATCTCTTTAATCTATGATGTGTACTGTGTTCACATAAATGTGTGGGTATGAGCAGCACCTGTTCGGAATATCTTAAAGGAGCTGCCTTTTTTCTTGGATTTGCACAACTGCCCACTGCCACTGACCATTTGGTTTAAGGTGTTTCAGACAGGCGTTACATGTGTTCCCACATATGCACCAAGCCACATTTTGTCTTTCAAATCTGAATCTTTGCACAGCACATACACATATAATATATACATGAACACAAAAGCACATACAATATGCCTGCATTCCAAATTTAAGTCTTCATGAGAAGAGATGTTGTTGTTGTTGTTGTTGTCGTTGGTCACATAGCCAGATGTTTAGACTGGATTTGGCATTTTTATCCACCTATCGAGTCTTATTATTATTATCATCCAAATTAATATCACAGTTGATTTGACTGAGTATTGACTCCAATGTTTTGTATCCTAGCCAAGGACCTAAGAGTCATGGAGTTATCACCATAAAATGCAGGTTATTCCAGGTATGGTAGCCTTTTGCAAAATCAGTAGTGTTAAGTCCAGTAAGTCTAAAATTTCTAAATATTTGGTGAATCCTTTTGGTATTGCACTGAGCTTCAGTTACAATCAGTATGAGAAAATCATTTTTCCTCCATAATATTTCAACCTCAATTTGTAAGGGCTGCTGTTTTCATTGTTGTTATTAATATTATTATCCATGTGCCAGAGCACATGTCATACTATGAGTTAATGCAACCTTCCCCAACCTGGTTTCCTCCAACAGTGTTGGAATTCAAGTCCTATAACCACCAGCCAGCACAGGGATCAAGTGGCACTAAAGAAAAGGTTACCTAATCTTAACAGTGGAGGAGACTATAGTAAACAGATGGAGAAGTGTACAAGAGGAGGGATAGAAAATCAGGTCATGGAATGAATGGCTGAATCAAAAGGAAAGGAGAAGTCGATTTCAGAGCCAGCACTCATTTGGAAGAGTGACAAGCTTTCTAAGGAAAGAACTGAAAGGAAAGAAGAACCATCAGTTTTTAGTACAGTCCCTATGGACTACCATAAAGCAATGAATTTATGTATCACTTTTATATCCCACAACAGTCAAACAACTCTTGACATTTGCTATATCCATGCATTTCTGCCAGCATCATTTGACCTGCTTTACATTGTCCAAACTGAAGCAGACCTGCTTGAAGTCAGTCCATTTTTAGTTGATAATATGCTTTGACTGATTCATAGAAGCATGCTATATATCAAGAGGGCATCTAATTTAACCATCAGAATCATCATCTGAACCTGGATCTAAGAGCCAAAGTACATATTCCATGGGAGATTCAAGATAGAATTCAATAATGTTTTCCTTACCACTACAAGGAAGTTGAGAATGGGTCATTGGATAGGACTCAATATGCTAGGGAATGGTGCTTGTATGTCATCCTGGTTTGAATGGGACCTAGGCATGAAGAGACCCAGAATCAAATTCCATCAGACAACAAGCTCTTCTTTGTTGAGCCAGAGAAGTGAGAAAACATATAACTTTTTGTCTGAACTCCTTGAAACAGAAATAACATAGTGTGCCATTATGTACAATCAAACTTTGATCCTGCATGTTTTCTCCAGTCTAAATTGCCCTGATGCTGCACTGAGAAAGGAAGACAGACTTGTTCTCACTGGGGCTAATCATAGGGCTGTTTTGGGAGTGATTTAAATTGGGGAAACATGAAAGCAGTGAGAAGCCAGATATAAAACTAAGTGTGCTGCTCCTTCTCTCTCAGCCTTTTTTCTCTCCCCATCTTCATCTTGCAACTATCAAAATTCACAAATACACATACCATGTTTTCCCTCCTGCCTTCCTAATGTCCTATCAAAGACTGGAAACCATAGTGGTGCAAATGCTTAATTGCTCTAGTGAAGCCCTCTGACGATAGAGAATGGGTCAACAACCTTTTCTGCCCTACAGGCCTCATCAGTTGATGGCCTGGGTTTTGAGAGCCACAGTCCCATATACCCATCCCAGACATTCCTGACACAAACTTTCAGCCCACTCTCTGTCCCCATTTCTCCTAAGGAATCTGAGCAGGATGATAGGAAGGGAGGCAGAAGCAGGGAGTGTAGAATTAAATCTGCTTACAAAGGCATGCCTATGTCAACAATCTCCTTTTTCTTTGTCTAGCTACAAGATTACTTTTTTTTCCTAAATTAGCATGAAAAGAAAGCCCTAATTATTTCTGAATCTCACAGAGCATTCTTATGCACTTTGACTATAGTCAAATCCCATTATAGTCAAAGGAATTAATCTGCTAGTTCCTTGATTTAACCCCATTGACCCCAATCTCCCATTTTAATGGGAAAACCTCCACATATACATAAAGGCATGAAATGAAATGCAGCCCTTAATAACAAAAAAAGTGTCCTTATGTGCCTTAAGGATTGGACAGGAAGAAAGAGGTGATGATCACACTTTGCAGGCTCAAAATAAAATAATAGCAGGACTAGTCAGCAGTCTGCTGAGTCAATAAAAAACAGGTAGGAAGAAACTGCTTACCTGTGTGCCAAGGTTAACCACGATGGAAGAAGCAAGAATTTCTCTGTCTGAAACCATGGAGAGTTGTTTTGATCATGGGAGACAAGTGGCATGAGGTTCATAGATATCCTGATAATTACAATAAAGCATCAAAGGTCAAGCTGCACGTGGTTAACTTTGATTATTTATTTGCCTTGCACAAATAGGGACTTTTTGCTCACCCATTCACTTTGGCTGAAATCTTGATTTGGATTAGGAGAGGGGGCTTGTGAGATGGAAAAGACCATACAACAATGGAGCTGCGTCAAGCAGGAGGGAAGCACTGACTGGCATACAAAAGGGCTGCATTTTGGGCATGTCTTGTTCAACTTATTTATAAAAGACCTGGTTGGAAGGGAAGAAAATGCCATTATCAAGTTTGAAGTGACACAAACATGGGAGGGGGGAGATAGTAAACACCTTAGAGAATAGTATCAAGATTCAAGAGGATCTCAACCCAACAGAAAACTGGGCAAAATGAATTTTAAGAGGGACAAATGCAAAGTCCTACATTTGGGTAGAAAAATCAAAGGCATGGGTAAAGGATGGGAGGACCTGTACTGGGCAGCATAATAGCTGTCTTCAAGTAACTGAAGAGCTTTTATGTAGACGACAGAGCAGAATTGTTTAGAATTGTTCCAGAAGAAGGGCAAGGGACAATAGGTCTAAACCCAAGGAAGCAAATTTCAATTGAATATCATGAAAAAAATTCCTAATGGTAAGAGATGTTCAACAATGTATTTAAGCAGAGCCTGGATGGCCATCTGTCAGAGAGGCTGTAGTAGTGGATTCCTGCCCTGGGTGAACTGAGGCCAGACTAGGTGATCTCCAGGGCCATTCCAACCCATACACTCTATAATATACTTGCCCTAAAGTAGAAGCATAAGAAAGTATAGGTTGCAGGAGAAAAAAAGGGGTAAAAACATTTCCTGCGTGCTCCAACTGGTGTGAGAGAGATAGAGATATATTGAAGTCAGTAATTAAAATTATGTGTGTTGTTTGTCGCTTGTTTTAGAGTTATATGTGAAGGAATATTGCTAGAAGGGGAAGCCCCTGGAAAGAGAAAAAAGATGGCATGCAAAAGTGTTAAAGAAAGAAAAGGACAGCAGGAAGGAGGAGGCAATATCAATTTACAGAAAAAGTAGGTGTCATGCTTGAGATCCACAAAACTTTTCAGCTATTTAGGAAAAGCTATGAGTAACATGGATACATTCGCATAAACAAGTGCTTGGAAAAATTCCTAAGAAAAATATCTAAAAGGCAACTTTGACTGTGAACGTGTCACTTACTGTATTTTAGTACATTCTGATCTGTGCAGTACAATTCACTACACATTTTCAAAGAAATAAATCCCATGGTGTTTTTTGTGCATACTACCCCCTAGTACTTACCAGTTCAACAGACCCGAGCTGACAGGAAAAAAAGTGTTTTTCGCTAAAGATTTAGACTGGTCCGAAAAGTATCTCTCTTTTTGAAAAGGGAGTTTTGGTGTTCAGTGGGGATGAACTGATTTATTTCTTCAGAAGGAGGGCAATGGTTAACTGGAACCGTGGGTTCCTTGCTTGACAGTGGCTGTAACAGTGCAGTGATGACAGGTGCTTAAAATATGCTAGTATATCTATCTGCTCAGATAGACATCTACAGAAGCCTTCCCCAAGCTCTGCTACTCTCTGGATGGTTTGGACTGTAACTCTCATCATCCCTGCCCATCAGGGAGCCTGGCTGGAGGAAGCTGATTTACACATCTCTAATTGCAGCTCAAGTGCAGTTTATCAAGTGCAGTTCTACACACAATATACCCCAGTCTTCCCCCTAAAAGCAAAAACCAGAAATGCTTTGGTCACACCTATTCCTGGGGTCTCAAGGGCAAAAGGCAGGTCTCCAAATTAAAGCACCCATCAATTTCTATTCCACCTCCACTTGAACTTATTGAAAGAAATTCAACCAATCCACCAACTCCCTCTGTCATTGTCTCCCTTGCTGAACTGCTCTTCCTGTTAGAAATTTCTCCTACACTCAACTGAAATCTGCCTTTCTGCCACTTAAGACCATTATTCTGTGTCCTGCCTTCTGGGCCAACATGGTTTTCTTTGGTGTGATACCTGGTCAGGTACTTGAACAGGGCTAGCATATCTGTCATCTTTTCTCATGCCTAAACGCATCTAAGTCCCTCAGTCTCTCAAAGGCCTTCCCTAAAGCACTACCCATTCCTTCTTGCGTCAGGACAAAACAGCGCTAGCGTAAAATTTGCTGTCCCTACTTCCAATTCTTATTTTGCCTCTATAGCATCTGACTCAACTTACTGCCAGGCAGTATGGTCTTGAATGGTAAGTGTGCCATTCATCATAGGCAAAGTGACTGATTTTCTCTTCTGATTTTGCTGCCCCCCCCCCTTTTCTTTAGCATGTCATGGGTGGGGTGGGTGGGCGTTGGGCTTCATTAATCAGAGCATTGCAACAAAAATGGGGTGAGTCTGACTGCAAGACTCCGGCAGAGCTTCTCTAGCCTAGTATGTCGTCTTTTCCTTCCACACTTCCTGTGGGAATCTTCAAGTTAAAATAATGAGAAATAAAGAAACATAGGGGATGACACCAGAACAAAAATAGACCCAGAGAGGACAGAAATAGACTTTGCCACAATTTGCAACTTTCTAGGTCCTACAGAGTGAAACTGACTAGCTGCTGGGCAACCATCGTCTAACTTCATAGGGTGGGTAGGCAGATGGAGGGAAACACAGGGAAATGGGCAAATAAGCCACCAAAACCCAGACTGACATCTCTCATTATTCTCTGAATGCTGCAGTGAAGAAAAGCAGGACTGCTGCATCTAAGGAGTACCTTTATTCCAGAATTGTGTGAACACAATATTTTTGTTTCTCAAATAAATCATGGAGCTCCTTTTTTTTGCTGGGGCACTGGAGAGAAATCAGTTTCAAAAATAGGGAATAGGGGAGGTGGCAGATATGAAAAGAACTCAGAAAACAAAGTGCTAATAGAGGGAGCTAATGCTGGGAGAGAAATGGTTGTAACAGAAGCTGGTTAGTGACTGGAGGGGAAGCAATATTCCCATGTCTCCCAACATGCCCAGAACAAACCTCTGGGCACACTCACAATGAGTCACCTGACCTTGGCTCACAGATGACAGACGTTACACACCTTGAAGCTATGGTGGGATGGTGTTGATTTAAGGTGGTGGGAGTAAGGTTACTTTCATACCAGTATAGTACTGATGACTCATAAGCTAGAGGCAGGATGAGAATGTCATGCAACCAAGGGATAAGATTGGAGTTTTCAGGGCATGAGATGCCACAGCAAACTGCAGGTGGGAAGAGTGTGTCTTAGGTTCCAGTTCCTTAATCATCCTTAGTGCCCTTCTTTGAACCCGTTCACTTTGGCTAAATCCTTAAGTGCAGCACCTGGAGATGGGAAGTTTGACCAATGCATTTGAAAACTATACTTCGATATCTGCAAATTTAAAAAGCATTTCCTCCATGGCTTCTTCCAAACCATCCCTAAAATGTTGGTGAGTATACAGCCCAGGACTAAACCTTGTGTCACCCCATTCAATATCTCACTCCAGTATGATGATAAACCATTAATGACCGCTCTTTGAGCATAGGTTTCAAGCCACTTCTGGATCCAGACAATTCATCTTATTAATCGAGAAGGGAAGTTTTAAAAAAACAGAAGAACATGTAATGGCAACCAATTAAATACATTTCTGGAAAGAAGGGAAGATCTGGGTTTTTTTATGTGACTTTTCTTAAGTTTTAAAAAAGCATACAAATAGTAGGATGAGTCTCAAGTTAGTTGCATTGATTTTCCATCTGTATTATATTTATTATACACACACAACACACACACCAACATGCCACAGAGTATTAGACCATATGATTCTTCTCACCAACTCTCAGTTATAGGGGTGGGATAAAAATTTTTTAAAAACTTTGAAATGTATTTTGGGAGAATAGAATCTAAGAGGGAAAAAAACTATCATTGAGCACCAAGTGCTAATTTCTCTGTAATGGTAGCAATGTTCATCTGTGTTCATTAGCCACAATTGCAGAGACAGCTTCCAGTGACCTTCTAGAATCAACCTCCTTCCTCTTCAAGCATTTAAAAAATGGTTGATGTATTCAGCCCTCCATCCTGCAGTTCCTGTGTTTATGAGGTAACAATGAAAACATTTATAAACCTCCATGGAATCAAGAAACCTGACAACAAAATTTGGAACCCTGCATAATCACAGTTCCTGATATTCTGGAGGGTTGAAATCAGGTTCAGCCTCAGTCCAGATCTTCCCCATGAAGACATCATGGAGATCATAGAACCAGAGGGCTACATTCAACATGAATCCCCACCTTCTCCCCATGCATTTTTCTTCAATGCTAGAAAAGGGCTAATGTTTCAAGAGGTCTATTGTCACCACCTCGCAAAAGTGGAAAAGAGAACAAAAGAAATTGTATCATGGTAAATGCTGTGCCCATCAGTGAGAAAGAATGGGACTTGTGTGAGATGGGCGGCTATATAAATATGAGAAAGAATGGAAGAGAGGGAGGTAAAAAATGGAGACCAAGGGAAAAAAAAAGAATCTATTCACTTCCATATGAAACATTATATGGGAGAGTTTATGTTTATTTCTTTTTTAAATAGGGGGAGCATCTAGAGCTATGCAGTGAGGGAAGAAGCGGTATCAGGGGAGACCACCAGAAGGCATCCCCAGAACAGATTTTGTCCCTATGCCCTTGTTTGAAGGCAATATATGTTCAATTGATCTAAATTTCTCTGCTTGGATTCTGGTGGGATCTCACTGGATTCTAGTCACAGAACACGGACTACACCATCAATGACTACGCTGGGTGGGGTACTACGCAAGTTAAAATCCAACAGGTATGGTAGGGTGCAGTTTAAGGAAGGTACCCTTAGAATCTCCAATTACATTATAGAATTGCATGAAACAGGTTGCAGGTTGCCAGAGACCATCAGTGCCTGGCTAAATGCGTGATAGCTTCTCACTGCCTTCCAACTCTGATACACGAGTGTCTAAATACATGATCACTCTGCCTTCCAGATGACCCTGCTTCCCTAGTATTGGTGGGCAGGCACAGGACTGCTCTTTATTCAGTGCTCGGCAGTGAGATGCACAAAGCCCCTGGTCCTTTACTTCTGCCTGGATGGCTCACAGACATGGGGTATTGTTCAAGAGCTTCCAAATAGCTGAGCTGTTGAATCCACTCAATTATACTCCGAGGTTTTTTTTCCCCTGCAAATATTTAGAAAAATGCTGCTTAATTAATTGTGAAGAAAAACAAAATTATAAACAGGGAAGCTATTCTCTGTGATAAATGATTTTGCACTCTGGTGCTCTTAAGTGTGTGCATGACTGAATTTCAGTTGCAAGGCATGATGTGTGAGAGAGAGAAAGAAAGAGAGAGGATATGTTAGTGAATCAAAAGCTCATTTATGGAGGCAGGAACAGCATCATCATGTGAATAAATTCCCATCAAATCATTTATATCCCTGTCTTCTGTCTTGATATATGTTGATGATCTTACTGTAATTTTCTTCCCCACTCTCAGGCCTGAACTCAGCATGGAAACCAAGATTTTGATTGAAAACGGGGGGGGGGGGGGAGGACAGGGACAAAAGGGTGCACCTTAAATAGTTATATAGAAGCAGGAATTTCAGCACTGCTGTCAACTATATGTACTGCAACTCCTTAAACCAGAAGCATCTATTTCAGGATGGTGCAGCTGGCAGTTGTTTGCAGGAGTTACTAGTACTACACGAGCGCCCCCATGTGCTCTAATGCACTTTTTGTGTCTATGAATTCAAAATACTGCACCGAGCTCCTGCAGACTATTAAATTCTAAACGGCTGGACTTGCTTATGCTGTAAAAAAGCAGGGATTTTTCCAGAGACACTAACCCATACAAACTTTGATACCTTTTATGATTAGGCGAGTCCTTCCAAGTCACAGGTGTCATCATCCCCATCCTAGCCAAGAGCTTTTGAGAGCACAGCCAGCCAGCTAGTTTCCCCAGACCTTGTGCCAAGTGTGCGATATGCATTGGATAGGTTGAAAGTCATGCACTGCGTTTCTTTGGCTGAGGATGGCTCTGAAGTCAGATCTGGCCTTCGTTAAACTTCTTAATCTTTTTTTTTTTTTTTAATCTGCACTCAGTCGTTACCGACCCTGCAGTGACTGCTTTGGACAAGTCCTTTGCAGTTTTCAAGGCAAGGTGTTTCGGAAGTGGTTTGCCAGAGCCTCCTTCCTAGAGCAGAGCCCAGCTGGCGAGCGCAGGAGGCGGGATTTCCGTTGCTTCATGCCCTTTTTGGGCAAGCGCGGTTGTGCTACCCAGCAACTGCTCCCGACTCCTTTTGTAAGGCGCCACCAGCATTTTTCCTCCCACCGGAGTGAGAGTACCCATTTATCTACTCACGTGAGTTTTCGAACTGTTGGGTTGACAGGAACTGGGGAGGAAACAGGAGCTCACCCTGTTAACGCGAAGGCTGGACTCGAACCGCTGAAGCGTCGACCATTTCTGGCCGGCAACTTTCAGCGTCATTAAGCCGCTGCGCCACCGCGTCCCCTTTCTTAATCGTTACAGCATACTAGTTCCCAAACAGATGAAAGGGAGGATGTAGAAAGGATGCAAATCATTGGCAAGTTCTTTCCTTTCCTTTCCTTTCCTTTCCTTTCCTTTCCTTTCCTTTTCCTTTCTTTCCTTTTTTTCCTGGGGAGAGTGAAAGAGTTGCTTGGGGAAAGGGTTCCAGGACCAGAAGTACAAATGGACCAGCCAGAATGGTGGCAAGAACAACTGTCAAATAGTCCATTTTGGAAGGCAGTAAGGAGTATCATGACTAGTTGGACATCATATGATTGGACAAGATATGAACAGAATATAGTTGTATGAATGTCAGAGTGGTAACAAAAGTTCAGACAACGTACTACTAATTTGGAGATGTTTTCTAGTGCAGGCTTGGATTCTTCCACTAAAAGGCAGCATATAAACAATAATTAAAAGTATCAGCCTTATGGGAGAGCACTTGGAAATGTGGGTTTTTTTACATTATTTATTATATGCTAAAGTTTTCTATCCTAAGCTTAATACTTAATACGAAGGTCTCCACTGTGTTGTTCCTTATTGTTTTTGCATATTAAAAAAAAGAGAAAAAGAAAAAAACAGAAACAAGAAAAAAAACTATTTGCTTTCTAACTTCCCACTTCTTGCACCACTACTAATTTGTGGTGTTTATAAGCAGTTAGGCCCTTTTAGAAACCATATTGTAAATGTTTATATTTGCCATACTGCATTTTATATATTATATGTATATCGTGCGTATATTCATTCTCCCTGTCCTTTTGCACTCAGTGAAGGGAGATCAAAAGTTTCCATTCTTATCTGCTTCATCCAAATACAAGAAATTATCAAACCAGGATGTCAAACTAAAAATACAAAAAAAAAAAAAAATGCAACAGAGGTAAGTAAAATTCTTGCTAGTGGTTTCAGACAATCCAAAGGGGGAAAAAGGTGAAGGATGTTGGTATCTGTATTTTAAACTGACGCTCTAAATACTGCATTCTTTTTCCTTGGAAATGTTATGTGCTTCAACCTTAACCATCCACGGAACCTGAACATGTGCTGTGTGTTGGGGCAAAGCATCCTACAAACTGCTGCGAATATCTGCAGATTAAGTGGCTGTTGGAAGCACTGGAAGAAGACCCAATTTCAACATTGCCCACTGTTTGTTGAGCTCTGTACAGTGTGGCTGCAGTGCTTAATTGATCCATTATGTAGCAGATTCCTGCATTAGAAAGCTCATTGTAACTAGATGGCCAGAAACAAAATAATGAAGCAGCAATTTCTGCCAGTTCAAGTTATTGTGCTCCAGCAGTGAGAAAATCTGCCCCTACTGAAATTCTACCATCTACGATCATAATAAATTGGATCTAGCTATCCTCCCCTCTATAGAACTGAGGTACAGAGAAAGAAGAATTGAGAAAAGGCATCCCTTATTGCTGCCTTAAGGGCACTCCACCCACCTGGAAATGGCTCAGAGAAAAACATTTGCTTTGTTGGCATGACGCATCTACCCATGGTTAGCTATATCGTGGTTTATTCAACCCCACAGGCTGGTTTTGTACAGTACCCTGTGCAAAAGAGTGGTTGGCTGACTCTTTTGGTCGGAAGGGCACCAGTGCACAGACACAAGGAGAGTGACAGGGATAGGTGCTTAGGTGGAGAAACATCCTGTGACCCCAAAGGCCAAATCTTTCTCTGTTGGGGAGGGCATGATCACAACTGTCGGGGTGGGCCTAACAGAGGCCCAGCCAGAGCCACTCAGTTTGACCATCTCCTCACCGAGACAGTCATCCATTGTCCCGTTCTCTCTTTCCCATCTTTCTTGTTCCTTCTTGCCTTCCCAGCTGCCTCTCTCCCTAAGGCCTAAGTCAGGGGTCGGGAACCTTTTTGTCTGAGAGAGCCATGAACGCCACATATTTTAAAATGTAATTCCGTGAGAGCCATACAATATGTTTAAAACTAAATACAAGTAAATGTGTGCATTTTATGTAAGACCAACACTTTTAAAGTACAATAAGTCTCTGAATTCTTTTTAATAACGATGTTATGCTGTTGCTAACCAATGATGAATAAAGTACTTCTTACCATTAATGCGACTTCTGGTGCTGCATGGTTTTGCTGATGGCAGGGTAGCCGATTGCGGGTGTAGCTGGTGGGATGGACCCTTACAGGCCGTCAAGGAGGTTAGGCCCAAGCCGGGGGCTCGATTTTCGGCCACTGGTGGAAAGTGGCACCGTGCCTGAAATATGTCTCGTACCTCGTTGGGGCCACAAACAGGGGGCCAGCCCAAGATGAGGACTCACCCAACAGAGCAGTGGCAGCGGAAGCAGGATGCAAAACGGTGCACCCGGATCGCATTCGCGTGGGCCGCCGACAGGAGCTGGCCGAAGCCAGGGCCTCGATTTGCGGCTGCCTGTGGAGGACGATGCGGCTCCAGGCCCGTTCGGCCGCGGATGCTGCGGGGCAAGGTAGGGTGAGTCCCAAGGATGCCGGATGCGGATGCGATGCAGAGGAGGGCGTGGCCTGCGCTCGGCGGATAGAAGACGAGTTCTAAGCCTTACCCCGTTATTTTTTTTATTAAAGATTTGGCAGTGAGCCAGATGCAGCCATCAAAAGAGCCACATCTGGCTCACAAGCCATAGTTTCCCGACCCCTGGCCTAAGTGATCCACAAAGGAAAGAGCTCAGGCCAAAATGTCTCCAGCCAAATGAGAGGCTCTTACCCCTTTACCCTTGGGCGATCATCTCTATTTGTCCCAGGAGATCCTCTCTGCACCTGTTACGGAATATTACTTTGGCTGCAAGGGACATTGAAACCCCAGCTGCCACCACTACTGTATTCACTGCATGTTAAAGGAAATACTGACCTATTAACCTACAGAGTGGTCTCTGCTTCAGAACTAAAGTCTCTTGCACACATACCAAAATCTCTTTCTTAGTTCTTTAACAACACTTACCTAAAGGCTGTACTTGGTGTGCAGAAATCCTCACTACCTATAGATGGCAAAAAAAACTCCAACCCTTGGCTGCCATCTAGAGCCCAGAAGATTGATGGGTCAATTCTTTAGCAAAAAATTAGAAAAAGCAGATGAACAAAGCACTTAGACATACAAGCACCACCCTGACACATATTCTGAATAGCAATTGATGGCCCCCTTTCCCATGGTTGAAAACATTGGATGGGACTGAAATCTTAGCTAGGGAAATTACCAAACATTGTACAATGTTGCATAGTAGAGCTGTTCAAACAGCAGCACAGCAGAGCCCCATTCCAGATGCTGTGGAGCAGCCCAATTTATGCCAGCATAATTTGATCCTGGCTTTGGGATAGAAGGAAAAGCTGGCAAAGCACCTGTGTAGATGAGTCTTATGGTACTGCTTAGAGATAGCAGAATAAAGCCCACCAAACATGTCTTATGGATTGCCAGTTGTTCGACAATTGCACTGTTTTGTAAGCCCCTGCAACACCATTGTATCTTGCTAGTGACTGGGCTACATTTGGCTTAGCTGATCAAAAGCCGCACAAATTAGGCAGATCTAATCTACTTGGCCCATAAAAACGTCCCCCTCCACTCTCACCTCCTGATGAACAAGACAAGTAAGGATGGAAGTTGTCAGTTGTCGTATTAATAGATTGTTTGATAAACTGATGGCTGAACATTTTCTAGCTTGAGTGGGAAAAATGGCTATGACACCTGAGTTTAATCATTAATGCAAAAATAGGAAATGCTAAACATGCTAAGATGCCAGCCAATGTGTATTATTGTATATAGATCGCTTTTTTACAAAAATGTATGACTCAGTTTTCATCTCCCATGCTTTTGAGCCAAAGTACTCAGCCTGCCAAAACCCATCCACTGCACTTTAAAAATAACAGCAAATGTTGTTTGCCACAGTACAGTACAGTACTGTCATTTGTGCTACCCCGTTGAATGGTGTAAATTAGCTGAACAAAATCTTCTGCTAATAGCCAGTGAGTTGCTTCCATCCATTCCAGAAGAATATCTACAGAGATCAATTCTTTTAAAGGGTAGCAGAATGGAAGGTGAACGCATGTGATCCATTGGGCATAAATCCTACAAATGTTCTTCCTGATGACTTCATGGACACCATCCATGTTGTAGTCAGAAGTGGTTTGACACTGCCTTCTTTCAACTCTCCAATCTGCCCTGGGCTCTCCCATTCAAGCACTAACCATGCCCAACAGCAGCTGAGTCTGGAAAAGATCAGCCAGATGTTGTCTCTGTGCCATCCAAAGGAATGGGAGCACCTCATTACTGCCTTTTGTCCAGAAACTGCCATCCCTTCTCTTGCTTGGCTTTCCCTCACTGGCATCTTCAATATCAACAGGAACAACCCGTTGGTTAACCTTTAGCACCCATAATTGCAACACCTTAGCTCACGCTTCTTCCCTTGCATGATGTCAGGCCTAGTCCAAGGAACTCCAAGAGACCATGTAGATTCAGTTCAGCAATGTTTATTAGCTACAACCTCTAGCAAGAATCTTCCCAGACTGAAACCCCAGTTCCCAAAGTCAGCTAGTCACAACAGTGTGAATTCCTCAGGGAGGTGCCAGCCTCATCCTCTTATCTCTCCCTCACTCCTCAGGAGACGAAAGAGCATGTTTTCCTCCCTGAGTTTGGCCTTCATAATTCCAATCCATCACACATGAGCAGAGAAGGACATTTGTGTTCTTCAAACTTTCTCTCTGTTCTTGTGGGATTTCATAGAGATTGTATTAACCTTGATGGCCACCCTCTTTTCTGCTTTCCCTGTTCGGTTCACTCCCACATATACACAGATATGTGGGATATTCAAATGCTTTGAAAAGTGGATCTTTTTAGCAGAAGGCAATTGCACCTCATCAAATTTGGGGGCACAGAATTTACCTTCCCTTCTCAGAAAGTTTAGAGAACTCCTTGTTTACCCTGCACTAGTTCAAATTAGCAGTTTCATATTAAGAACAACCAATTAAGGGAAGGAAACAAATCAAAGGAAAGCTTTTTCTGACTGGATATTTTCCAGAAGTGTAGGCTAAATTCTTTTCACCATGTTGGCAGGAGATTATGGGAGAATGTAGTAGTTGTTGGCTGATCTCAAAAAAGCTAAGCAGGGCTGAACCTACTTAGCATTTGAATGGAAACCAGGAAATCCCAGGGCTGCTAGAGACTAGATTGGGAAGTCAAAAACACACCCAGAATGAAGACAGTGTCAGATTGTTTCCATATTATTTCCAAGATAGCAAGGTCAAATCCATGTAAAATTCAGCTAGGTGGGAGCCCCTAAGTGACTTTGATTGATTCAAAAAATGAAGAAGGGTTAGTATGGTTAGTATTTGGATGGGAGACCACCAGAAATCTGAGAGTTGTAAACTAGACTGGGAAGAAAATTAAAAATCACCCTGGAAAACAATAGCCCTTATCATTGCCAATAGCCCCTATCATTGCCAAGACAGATCCATATAAAACTCAGCTAGGCACCAGCACCTAGACAATTTTAATGGATTTGAAAAAGCTAAGCAGGGTTAGATCTGGTTAGTAGTTGGATGGGAGACCACTGTGAAATTCCAGGTTTGCAAGATAGAATAGGAGGTTGAAAAAACACCACAGAAAAAGGCAGTGGCAAACACTTTGCATTTCTACCACAAGCATTAAATGAGCCTGTCCTTGAAATCAGCAGGAGTAAAGCTCTGCTTGAAAAATACTTTGTTGCTTAGTCCATCTATTGATAAGACACCAGGTTGGGGCAGACTAATTCTTCCAGGCCTATTGCAAGGGGAAGGTTACATTCCCCCCACCATTTTTACAGCAAAGCCTGATGGATGCAAATCATTTTTTTTAAAAAAACAGATAAGTTTGTCTCCTTCTCTGTTTCTGTGCCTTTCCCCCAGATTTTATACTAACTGCTGGTCTGGATTAAACCACCGACAGAGATTTTAATTTTAGCTGAACTCAAAGTACACCACTACACTGATCTGTGGACCGTGGCACTATGTTCCCTCCAAAAATAAACCCTTCCCTGCTTTGCAAGTTCATTCCCCATTTTCAGAATGGCCTCTTGCAACTAGAGAGCAACTGAATTCAGCAGATGTACAATAAACACAGAAACATTTGGAACCCCAAATGATTCTCAAAAAGCTAAAGTTCAATGCATCCGCCATCTCCATAGAAACAGAAGAAACTGCAAGATCCCGCTTCAGATGTTCGGCTTCACATTCAGACTCTTTGAAATGGCAAGAAAAATAGCATTTGGCTTTGCTCGCCGTATCGTTCCCAACTGGCAGGAATGCTTGGGTGTCTTTTGTTCACAGCCTGTAGGACAATAGAATGTCTACCCTGGACAGAGGTTCAAACTGGACTTCGAAGACCTTACAATATATTGCCATTTATTACAGATTATTACTATCATAATTTTAGCAACTAAATACCTCTGGATTTTATGTACTTTATGCTGCTTATTGCTAAATTATATGGACAATATAATCTTATTATATATTAGCATTTTATTCCCTGCAGGATTGCATTTTCTAGCAAATTCAGAATTGATTCAGCCATCCTTTCTCCAAGGTACTGAAATACAGAAGGGACAATTCTCCTTCTCTCTCACACACACCCATGTACGGTTTTTTCTTTTCTGGTTAGCATCCTAAATTCCATGATTCGCCAAAACCACTGAGCATATTCAGCCTCTGTTGGGCTGATTTGAAAAAAATATATTACTTCTCACTCCTATTGAATATCTTGCATTTTTGCATATTTTAGATTTTATCTTCCCAAGTTTGTTCTTATGATTCCAGTTTGTCTCTAAGGTTGCTAGCATTCAGCCACCTGAGTTCACTACTAGAGGGAATGAATCTTCAATTTTCAAATGGCCCCTCTTAGCTATTTAATTTCATTCAGTTGGCTCTAGTGGGATCTTTTCATTCTTCCATCACACATTATTTTTCTAACCCTACTCGTCCTTAACTTTGCCTCTCTCTTTCTTTGTTTCCTTTTTCTCATGGGGTCCCTCAAAGCTTGGTTCTTGGCTTCTTTCCTCCCCCCCCCCTTTTTTTTTCTTATTTCCACATTGTCCCTTCATTTTTACAAGTATTTCAAGATGTCTAAGCTATTTCTTGGCTGTGAGATCAGATCAAATTCAGTGTGCAGGAAGATAGAATTGATTGTGTTTTCCACTCAACCTTCACTTTAGCCTCTGTCCCTATAGTTCACACTTTCTTAGCAGGTCAACAAACCTTGCCTGTTTAACATTTACTGCTGCCTTCAGTTTTTCAACCTTATTACTGTTATGTTTAAAGTTTGTCAGATCTACATCACATTTTTAAAGCTCATCCTTTTTTATTTAACCATTCTTCTAAACCTTAATTCAAACCCTTCTCTTGATTATTGTTTTCTGATCTTCACTCTATTTTCAGCTTCTTAGCTCGCTTAATTTGATTTCTTCCACTCACAATCTATAATTATTTTCCTATTTTATCCCTCTCTTAATAAATATTTTAATTCCCTTTATTCTTTATATTATTCCTTGTTTCTGCATTCCCTTATGTTTTCTTGAAAATGGAACATTTTTGATATTTGGTTTCATCTTTGCCCTTTAAGAGACTATTTAACACTGTTTTAGCTTTTTCATTTCTTCCTTGTTGTGCTATTACATTTTTGCTTAGTCCCTCCTTCTAAAATGCTATTATACCCAGACTTTTTACTTGATTTTTTAAAAAATTGTTTGTTTATTAACAGTAGGTAGGGCTTGTACATTTTCACTGAATGCATGTTACAGTAATTTCAGTGGAACATGGCTATGATTATGATGAAAATAATGAAGTTAGGGATATTATTCTATCTTCATCATTATCCCAGTCCCCTCACTAAAAGCAAAATGAGAATTGATTGATTGATTGATTGATTTAATTTGATTTGATTTGATTTGATTTCTATAGCTGCTTACTTGCCAGAACAGCTCAAGGAGGCTAACAAGGCATCAAAAACAATAATCAGCAAAACATAACCGAAAATAATAAAATGTTTAAAACAACCCGTCAAACCATATCATAGGATCTCCCAAGATGAACACAGCTACCACCTGAGCTTAACTGCCTGGGGCAAGACATGGAGATGGACATACTGGAGACACCAAGAGTTCTCCAAATACCTGACTAACCACAGATGGAGGCGCCTCATGAGTTGGACTTTGAGGGCAAAAGCAGATGATGCCACGTTCATCTCGGCCATGACCTACAAAGGAGGCACTGCGTCGGTTCTAAAGCGGAGGGAAGAGGCTCTTCAGCCAGCACATCTGCTGGCAGGTTCTGGGCCAGTGCACCACAGGTACAGCTGGCTGCAGAGCCACTTCTCCCATGAGACAACTGCCACGCCCCCATGTCATAGGCCTTTTACATATATGTTCAACAGCATTCTGGAAAACTGCTGGATGTGTCTTACCGTACAGGTAGTCCCCAGTTTAAGAACGAGCTCCGTTCCCAAGGTCTATCCTTAAGGTGAATTTGTATGTAAGCCTGAAGAGTATTATTGCATAATACTGTATAAGTATTATTGTGTAATGAACTTGAACCACTGTGTATTTAACTCGAGTCATTGTGCATTTAACTCAGATTTTGCTACAATAGGCTCCCTTCTTAACTATGGGTCATCTGTAAACCAGGCGTTCTTAACCCAGGACTACCTTTATTAAGAACTCTCTCTATATTACAACTTTCCCCATATCTTCGGCATTGCATCACCTAAACCACAGAGGACATTCAAATATTGGATACATGAGAAAAGAAGGGTCCACCAGGCCTCTTCTCTTCCCCACAGTCCCACTTTTCTTACCGTGGTTGGGAGGAGAAGCACGGGGGGAAGAACAGCGAGCAGGCAACCAGAGCCCCTTTGGTGCCAGTCTTCCAGTCCCACCACCCACCCCCTAGGGTTTTCTAGCACCAGGGAGGATTCCACACCCTGCTTCTCTCCCCCTCCCACTGTCCTGTGCAGACAAGGGCAGTCAGCATTTTTTTTCAACTGGCAAACTTTCCTGCCAGTGCCTGCACTAGACAACATGCAAAAGAGCCCTCGGCCTCCGAGGGGCCCGACACCATGCAGTCATTGTCTGCCCCCCCAGAACATGAAAGCGGCTGCAGCCGCTGGTCCCTCCACCTCCCTCTGCTGCCATCTTCAGCCTTGGGCGCGGCTTGGTCGGAGGCACTGATGTCAGCGGGATTTGCTTCTAGATAACGGGCACAGGATTATGCAGCTAACGCATACAATGTGCTAAAGAAGAACACGAGGCCTTTTGTACATTTGTAAAATCAATGCCTCCGAGCACGACGGACGCTATGCTATGCCGCAAATGGGCCTTAAACAGAGCGGGCATTAATGGGGGGGGGGATCCCAGCAGGACCACCTATGAAGGGGGAAGCAGGATGCTGACAAAGGGACCACTGCAAAGTAGAATTTGAGGCTAGATCTTTCCCTTGTCAATCGCAGTGAAGAGGTTGGGAGAAAGGGGAGGTTTGTTTCTGGAAAATGCCGCCCCCCCCCATTCTTTTTCTTGCCAATGGCTGAAAGTCAGACCGAGGCAGTGCGGTGGAGAAACTGTAAATAACAACAACAGGCGATGGCAGCCTCCCTCCTCTCAGAGACTATGGAGGGGGGTCGAAAGGAAGATTCCTCGACCAATCCCTCATTCCGTCGACGCTGCCAGCTTTTACAGGGGCTGTTTTACAGGTTGTTTTGTCCAACCCCCCAGCCCCGCCCGCCCCGGTCAAATGCTAATGCCAAGAACTGAAGTTTGGCCTGTGCATTTTCTGTGAAGTTGTGACTTTTAACCTGTGGGTCTTGCATCGAACATTGCAGTATCTTTCCATGCTTCACTCATTTCCTCCCCCCACCCCACCCCACCCCATTTCCCCCACCTGTTCATTGTATTTGCTTTGTGCAGTTCAGGGAATTTAAAGTTACACAAGACTCCATAAGGATTGCTTTGCACAGTGTAACTTGCCCACATGTTGAGTAAGCCTCACTGAGTATATATGAGCCCCATACTCACCTGGGAGGCCCACTGCCAATCCTGTTCCTCTTCCTTGGGGTTGCCAGCTTCATTATCTCTTTTGAGAAAATAGGAACAGGTAGAAAGAACCGTCACCTAAATTGGTTTGTTTGTTTGTTTGTTTGTTTATTAAATTTGTCCCCCGCCCATCTCCCCCCAATGGGGGACTCTGAGCGGCTTACAACACATTAAAACAATAAATAAATATACAGTTAAAACGTATAACAATACACCTTCACAAAAAAGGAAGGGAAAAAATCCAGGAGGCCGGTGGTTCAAGGCAGCAACGCCAGGCCACTAAGGGACTAGCCAACCCCACACTTGATGATTCCCCTCCTTGCCCCAGGCCAGATGGCAGAACCAGATCTTCAGATCCCTCCAAAAGGCCAGGAGTGAGGGGCCAATATCACCTCCAGGGGCAAGATATTCCAAAGGGCGGGGGCTACCGCAGAGAAGGCCCGTCTTCTGGACCCTGCTAGTCGGAGTTCTTTTGCCAAAGTGGTCCGGAGCATGCCCTCGCTGTGTGTTCGGGTGGGACGGGATGAACTCGTAGGGGAGAGGTGGTCCCTCAGGTAACCTGGTCCTATGCCATGTAGGGCTTTAAAGGTGATACACCTTTAATTGGATCCGGAAGCAAACCAGTACCCAACGCAGCTCTCAAAGCAGTGGTGTTATATGGGTCCTTCTTCAGGCCCCAAAAATAGCTCGCGCAGCAGCATTCTGGACCAGCTGAAGCTTCCGGATACTCTTCAAGGGTAGCCCCATGTAGACCGCATTGCAGTAGTCTATCTGGGAGATAACAAGGGCATGAGTGACTGTTCAAAGGGCATCCTGATCCAGGAAACGGCATAACTGGTGCACGACCCAAAGTTGTGCAAAAGCCCTCCTGGCCAAGGCTGCCACCTGCTCTTTGAGGAGGACCCCCAGATTACGCACTGGGTCTGTCTGGGGCAGTGCTACCCCATCCAGCACCAACGATGACAAAGTCCCAGATACAGAGGAGCCATTAACCCACAGCCACTCCGTCTTACCAGGGTTCAGCTGAAGCCTGTTGTTCCCCATCCAGACCCTCACAGCCTACAGGCACCACAAGAGGGTGGTTGCTTTTCTTCTGCAGATGACATATCAGTCAGTTGCAATAAAAGAAGCAAATAAGTCAGTACAGGTAGGGCTAGGTGGGCCCGTTCAGGGAGGAGAAGCCAATAGAGAATAACTTTCTCATGTAGTCCAAATCCTGGAACCATCAGCGTAATCTAACTAGCATCTAACTTCCATCCATGCCCTCCAGCTCTTCAGTTTTGGTAAGGTGAATGGGATTTAAAGATTGCATTAAAATGGCAATTAATAATTATATCCATATTAAATTATATCTTGATTTTCAGTAAGGAGTTAAGAGAATAATGTTAGGTACTTTGTAAAACAGTGTCACCTAACTGCTCATAAGAAGCTGTTTTTCATGTAAATCAAGACCTCTGGCAGTAGCTGTCTGGGATTTTAGATAGTGGTCTTCTATCTGATCTCTAAACAACAAAACACCTGGAAATGGTGGGAACTGAACAGAGGACCCTCTGCATGTATAAGAAAGCACTGCTTATGGTTTGTAGTGCCCACAAAGTGCAAAGAGAAAGGAAAGTTTTATTGGACTGATTAACAATATCTTGCCTTTGCTAGATTTGGTTGTGGTTGAAGCTGGAGACAAGAAAATTAAGTTGTAAATTGGCAGAACACCTCTGCAGTTCATCATAAATAAGCAGTTCTCAAGGTGCTGAAGAATGGACATGGAAGTGAATTGGAAATCTGACAAGAACACTTGTGGTACCAGAGAGAATAATTCAGATGATTCTAACTGTAGTTCTCAGTGGGTGGGTCAGGAAACTGGTCTTCAGCTAGATATAGTAGAAGATTCCTCTATCTCCCACCCCAGAGTGCAGTTCAAATGGACAGTCACTCCAGCTGGATTACCCTGTGGAACTGCAATGTGAAAAACATGAAGGTCATGGCATGTACTGTCAGTGGAGTGATTTGACCACAGCTGGAATCTTCATCACTTCTAGTACCAACTTTGACCTACAATTTGAGGATGAGAATCTAGAGCTCCTTTTACCTGATAAAATAGTCCTGGAAAATATCAAAGTGGATTGTGATGACAACATAATTACAGACTCTTTTGATGAGGATGACTTGACACCTGCATCTGGGGAGGGTTTGCCATACTTCTGGAAGGAATGTGGAGTTATTTTCCATGATCTCAGTAGACTAAGAGGTATCACACAACCAGTCATTCATACCAATGCCACATTGGCTACAAGGAATTCTTTAGTGTGGCCAGCCTGAGAATGGACAAACTTGTCCACTCAAGTGACAGGCTGTACAAGTGCCCAGAATGTGAGAAAGGTTTTATTCATAAAGTTGATCTCTGGAGGCATACACTGCAGAATGTGCATAAGATAGAACAGTCAAAAACTGAGCAATGAGTCTTTGGTTGCTGTACCATTAGTGCATCAGAATAAAAACAGTCAAGGAGTTGCCTCCCAGATATGCTTTGAAGAGTCAGGGAGAGAACAGTTTAAACCCTATATTTGCCCTAATTGTGGCAAGGGACTTCATTCATTTAATATGCACTCCAAACATAAGGTGACTCATTGCCAGAACAAGCCATATAAACAGTGTGGGAAAGCCTTTGTCCAGCTACTCAGGTTGAAAAGATATCAGAAAATTCACATTAAGCAGCACCTTTTTGATTGTGAAGAATGTGTGTGTGTATGTGGGGGAGTACATTTACATGATTGACATCATAGCATCAGCATCCATATAGGAGAGAAACTCTATTCTTGTACGTACTGTGCTCAGGATTTTACTGAGTCAGGTTCCTTGAGGAGACATGAATGCATTCACCAAATAAAACATCATAGTGTCACTGGAGACTTTGCAAGGCAAGGTGGAAGACAATATTGTTAAAATATTGTTTCTGCCAAACTCAAGGGGTACAGGTAGTCCTCACTTAGCAACTATAGTTGGGACTGGCAACTCTGTTGATAAGTGCCACAGTCATTAAGTGGAAAATCACATTATTGCAACAGGCTAACGACGTAACTTCCCATTTGGTCATTAAGTGAATCACTGTGGTCATTAAGCGAGACATCACATGGCTGCAACTTGTGATTTTACTTCTGTGTTCTCCATTAACTCTGCTTGTCAGAAGCCAGTTGCAAAGTGCCTGAATGGCGATCATGTGACCACGGGATGCTGCAACAGTCATAAATGTGAGGACTGGTTGCAATTTTTTTACACCCTCGTAACTTTGAACAGTCATTAAATGAGGCAGTTGGTAAGTGAGGACTACCTGTAGAAGCATAAATGTGTTCTCATAAAGGACCTCTTGTGAGGAAGTTATAACTGGCAGCAGCTTGTAAACCACTTCCATATTGTGAAAAAACTAAATGAATATGCCTGTGAAGTCATCAGGAGTCTAGCTCAGCTCAAAGAAGACTACCATTGCTGAGGTTACACATGGTGGAAATTGAGATTCACATCTCAGTAAAATGCAAAATGAACAATACTTGCTCATATTTTTAGTCATTGAACCACTTATTTCCTTGTTTGATAGGCTGAAAAAGCTGTTCTATTTATTTTCATATAGGAATAAATATGCAATGTCCTGTTTAAACTTGCTTGTTTTTTCAAATTCCCCGTGAACTAGCTGGTTTCAAACTTAAACCTAAGAGAAAAGAGCATGATCTAGACTTCATGGTATTCATCTACTATGACTGATTACATTATACCCCTTCAATGTCCTTTCCAGCATCCTCCTCAATATTGCAAGGGATTCTGGGAGCTATCTTCCAGCTTCTGAATAACTTCTAAAATTATTCTTGTCCCTAACAAGTGCTTTATGTGTGCAGTTACCTGTGAATGTCTTTACCAAATAATGGCACAGGAAAGCCGTATCAGTCTACAAACAAGAGCAAAGTAGTCAAGTAGTAAAACAAAAAAGGGAACAATCTTGTACAAATGTACCTGCTACTGATGTGGTTTAGTAGCATTTTTCTTGAGGGACTGCTGTTTAATGTTCTCTGATTACATGGAAAGGAAAAATGTCATAACCACTGAGAATTTTTTTTGTGAAGGAGAATTTTGAGGACAGGGCAGAAAGACTTTATCACACCCTGGACTTTTGTGCTACATTTTATTTATTATTTATTTTATATACTACCCCAAACTTCAGCCTCTTGGCAGTGTACAAACAATTAAGGAGCAATAAAAACAGGAACTTTTTTTAAAAAAATCTTTATTTGGGGCCAAAGACCTGCTGAAAAAGAATCGTCTTAGACACCTTCTGAAGTGTCAGAAGGCTCCATGTACCTCTGGGATAGTATATTCTCCAACGCTGGTGTTGCTACAGAGAAGACGTGCCTTCTGGCCCACATCCATCTGACTTCACACAAAGATGGGACCTTCACCAAGCTTTTGCTTGATGACCAGATCAGACAGGCAGAGTCATGTTTAGTGATGTGGTCCCTGATGCATTCCAGTGTTACAGTGTATAGAACTTTATAGGTAATAATCAGCACTCCAAATTGGTCATCAAGCCTAATGGTAGCCAATACAGCATCTGTAAGATAGATCATAACAATCTTCTCCGGTTAGGAATCTAACTGCTGCATTCTGCACCAGTTGCAGTTCTATATCATCTTCAAAGACAGCCCATCATGGAGTACATTGCAGTAATCCAGTCATGCAGTGATCATGGCAAGTGTTACTGCTAAGGCTTCCTTTTCCAGGTAAGGCTACAACAGGTACACTAGCCAAAGCTGGGCAAATGCTCTCCTGATTATCATCTCTGTGTTCAAGCAGGATCACAAGTCCAGGAGGATCCTAAAGTCATGAACCAGCTCCTCAGTAGGAGTGTGACCCCCACCTACAGCAACCACTGGGAGCAATGTTTCTAGAAAGCCATGATATTTATAGATGAACAATGCCTCCATCTGTCTGGGATTTGATCTGAACATCCAGCCCCTTAACAGCCTCAGGTCCAGTTCAAGACTACCCAAGTATCAGTGGTCCAGCCTGGAATGCTAATGCATAACTGAGTATCATTAAAGTACTCATGACACCTCACCCCAAACCAATGGATGACTTTTCACACTGGATAAGTTTTATGTGGATGTTGAATAACATGAGAGAGTAGACCAAACCCTGTAGTATTCCACATTGGAACAACCACAGGCATGAGCACTTTTCTCTCTTAACCAGTAACTGGAGGTGCCCAGCCAGATGGTACCATTGCAGAACAGTGCCCTGATCCTCAATCCTTGCAGGATACCACGGCCAATGGTACTAATTGCAGCTCAGAGGCTCCCCCATTCAGGTGCCTATGAAGATCATCCACTAGTACAACCAATGTGGTTTCTGTCCCATGACAAGGTGTGAATCCTGATTGGAAGGGATCCAGATAACCAGCTTCTGGGATGTTCTGAATGGAGCTGATGCTCCATTCCTTCTCAACAACTGTCCCTCAAAATGTCCATCTAGCTTCTTCATCATTAACATTCCAAAGCAAAGGATGGAAGTTAGAACCCAATACTATGAGCGATTTAGTTGGATCTAGATGTAAGCAAATAAACTAATGAAACAGGATTTACATTGACATTGACTAATCTAAGTGCTGATTTCCAACCAGGGTTGTTTACATTGGAATGTACCTTGCAGGTCATTAAGTGCAGGCCTTTGCTCTGCACTGGATCAACAATGCAAGAAGCATTCCAGTGGATGCTATCCAGGCCTAACTTAAATATCAGCAATATGGGAAAGCCATCTTTTTTTCATTGCAGTCTGTCCCACTGCTAAATTCACTTATTTTTATATATTTAAATTTTTTATTTTCCAAATTTGTACCCACTTGCCCCCACAAAGTTGATCTGCAATGGTTTGGGGAAACAGGTAATGCCTTTATTTTAAGACAAAGGAACCATAACAACAAAAACAATTATACCACATTATTAAAACAGGGAAGTGGTGGTCTCTCCTTTTTTAGGTGAGCAAGTGAGGCTAGGTAGACATTTGTTGGGGATGCTTTAACTGGATCCTTGCACTGAAAAAGGGACTGAACACTGAGCCCTCTAAGAGTAGGCAGGGCCAAACATTTCAGGAGGTTGGACTGCTTATCACTTATCCTGGCTGGAAATTTTGAAATTGTAGTCCAGCAATTCTGGAAATTACCAGATTGGAGAAGCTCTGTTACCCAGTTTGAACCCTCATATATTTGGGGGGGGGGTGCTTTAAAAAAATGCAGGGTCTAAATAGGGTTCCATACCTTCTAATACTGGATTTCATTTCTCCATCTTGTACTGTGTCTGTAAACAGCACATCTGTGAAGAAGAAAATGCTTGGAAAGTTCAACAGGTCCACTGCTCTATCCTGGTATCAACAATGTCTCAGTTGTAATCTTCTGGAAGCAACAAGATAGTTATATAAAACTGTACATCTTGCTTGCCTAGTGGCCTTCCAGCTTTTTTTCAACATAGGTGTGGTATCCTATAACTTGGTGCCGGGGAAGGAACTTTTCGAAGCCTGGCGGCCAGGCTGTGCAAGCTTTCTTGCTCTATTCCATGAAGCAGCAGTAGGCCTGCCTTGCTTGTCCCTGGCCTCTGCTTTCAAAGGTCTACTCCCTCTGAACATAGATATTCCACCTATCTTTAGAGCGAAGAACAGAAGAGGAAGCCTACCCAAACTCCATCTAGCCCACTAGTGCCTCAGGAAAGGGAGAACTACAGCGACAGTGATGGGAGACAAGCACATCACAAACACCAGGCAACTTGTATTCAGAAACTTCGTTTATTAAAGTTATAATGGCCACCGGTTCCAACACATTCTGGGCAGCTTACAAAATTTGAGATATTTTGAAACAGAGGCGGTTTTATTTCAAACGCATGGTTACCAATCACAGTGGATAGGTCTCCTGTGCCTTTGAAGTACAAGGACCATGTGTCCTTTCTTATAAAGGACAGGCCTTTATTTCAGAAAGCTGTCTTTTAGATCTATTTAATTTAATTTATTTTCTCGGTTTTGCTCTTGAATTTTCCTTCGTAAAGCAAAGTGATAAACGTAAACATTTTTTTTTAATCCTTATGAACCTCTTTCACATTTGCCCCTTTTTCAGGTTTGTCCTGTATTTTTTCCCAAGAAAATACCGTCACTGTACAAAGGGAAGCTCCTGGGATTCTGTGAGGTAACATTTTATTTTGCCCTAGTTCCCCCCAGTGCCTCTGTTTTCTTATATTCACATATGATTATGATGATGATGATGATATTTTATCCCGCAGCAAGCTTTCTTGCAGATATGCTGGATTCCGTTCTCACAGTTCTCAACCACGCGGGAATGAGCAAGGAACGTCGCCCAAAGCCAGGTGTGTCCTATTAGGGCATTAATCAATCGGGAGGGACCAGCACTACCGGCCCTTTACTTCCCAATGAGACATGCGAATAAAACGATTCCGGGCCCTTTGAGCAAAGGAAGGACGATGGTTAGTTTCCCAAAATCTGGCGAGCTCGCAGCGAACGTGAGGAAGGTCGCGGAAGGCGGCCAATGGCTCTTGAGAGGGCGCAGGGCACGCCCACCTCTCTCCGGGCGTCCTCGCCCAGGGCAGCAGCTGTACTAGCGGGAGTTTTGAGGCGGCTGCGGGCGCGCGGATCGCTTCGGCGCCATTGGCGTTCTCCGCGCGCTGTGGTTGGAGTGAGCTGGCGCGAAGGCTAGCGAGCCGGTGAGTGCCAGGCCGGCGGTTTGGATTGGCTCGCCGAGGGAGCTGCTTTGGTCTGGGAGGAAACTCGAGAGCCTGCGGTCCGATGACGAAAGCTGAGGTTGGAACAAGGGGAGAGCTTTGGGGTCCGCCGGAGGAGTTCGGTCTGGGGAAAATCGCCTGCAAATTGCCCAGATGGGCGCGAAGGGTTGGGAGGGAGACGTGGGAGTCGAGTGGCCGAATAAGACGGGAGGAAGGGGTCCCAGTTTTTCTTCCTGTTGGAGAGCTGCACCTGGGTTTGAATTCTCAGTTCCTCACGAAGCTTGAAGTACAGGAACAATCTTATTTTCATACTCTGCAATGGCTCTAAGGCCGCTGGAGGGTCCTCTCCTTGCCGTTTCTTTCCTCTGTTGGATCAATGTGAAGGCTGCTCCTTTCCGTATCTATATCAGAAGCTTTTAGGCCACCCTAAAAGTGTGCCTTCTTGTGCAGCGGCCTTTCCGACCTATTGCCTTCCAAATGTATTGAAACTGCCATTTCCAAATTTCCAAGCCAATGCCCTCTTTGGTAAGATGTTTAGCGAAGCCATCCTTTCCTTTGAAAACAGTTGTCCGGCCAGAAAAAAATAAAAGGGGATAGGCAGAAGATGGTCAATCCTACATGTATGAGAAAAGGATGAGAACTCCCCCCCCCTTAAAAAATATCTAGAAATATGGTAGTGAAGCTTTTTCTGTCATGGATGTACAAAAGTCTTAGAGAAATTTTAATCTGTTTGCTTTTTTTCCTTTTCAAAATGTGCTGTATTTTAAAAGAGGGAACTTATACATAAGTTTATATTTTATAAATGTAGCAACAGGATGAGTTGAAGTAGAATGGGGAGAGTTCTTTATTACCATATTAATTGTTACATTAATGTAATTGATAAGTTTGAAGGAGGGGAGAGAGAGAGTTCCACAGAAGGGAGAATGAATGGATAGACTGGTTGTGTGCAACTATTCCCTCCGTGCCTGGAGATGTAGGAAGAGGCATTTGGCTCTGTGCATATAAAATGTAAGTCCTGCCTTATATAGATTCACACCATTCCCCCCACTAGCTTAATGCTACTAAAAGTGTACCACTGTTGGGAATAACTGCTGAGTCATCTAATGGTAATTTGAAGCTGCTGTTACCTGTGCTAAGTAAGGTTGCTACAGCAATTAAATGCTTGCATTAAATTGAGGGCAAAGGTGCAAAATCATCTTGACTTACATCTTAGTTGGACTAGAGTCATACCAATCCAAATTACCAGGCTTATTTCTGGAAATTTGGTAACTAGTCTTGGAAGGAATGTAATAGAAGGAGTTAACAACACTGCAGTCCTATCAAGTAGCACTTCTAGCTTCACACTGTGTATCTTTTCTGCACAACAATGCAGTGGCTTAAGGTGAGAATGAGTGTGATGAGTTTAGGGTATTTTTTTTCCCCAGTGTAAAAGGGCACATTTCCAGAGTGCTACACTTGCTTCTCTTATTCTGAATTGCTAAGCTAATGGGTGTGCTTAAAAATTGAAACAATTGAGCTTTATCTCCATTTGCCCCTTATTGCATACATTCCTGTTTGCAATTCTTTACCTTTCTCTGATTAGCTTTACAGCTAATCAGAGAAAGATAATGAATTGCAAACAGGAATGTATGAAATATGGGGCAAATGGTGGTTTGTGATCCACTCAATTCAGAATCAAAGCTAGCATAGTTAACAGCATTAACGTTGTCCTATTCTTTTCTGCAATTTTAGATTATTTTCTTCCAGTTCCACATTGTTAGTTCTTTGTTCAGAAGTATATTTAAATATATAGAGTTTTCTGAGGCTTGACTTTTATCAGTCTCCTGCCTGATACAGAAAGAGACCAGTTAAGTGTAGTGAGACCTAATTCCTCAAAAGCATGCATCAGTACACAAAATAATCTATTAGAGAAAGGAGTGCAACTGAATGTTGCGGGGGGGGGGGACTTCCCAACAGTAAGAGCAGGTTGGCAGTAGAATCAATTATCTAGTGGAAACTAGATAAACTTTTATCATACGTGCTTTGATTTGGAATCCTGCACTAATGGGTGAACTTCATTGACTAAATGGCTTTTTCCAACTCTATAGTCACAGTCTACTTGTGTTTTTTTTTTATCAGAGCAGGCATAATATACTACAATAGACACAATATACTTGCCATATTTAGACTTTGCCTGGACTTGGAAGCTAAGTAGGGTTGGACTAGCTAGTACTTGGATGGGAGATTAGCAGGGAATCCTAAGGCTAGGTTAGGAAGTTGAAAAATATACCGGAAGCAGAGAGTGGCAAACTACCTCTGTAGTGTTGCCAGGAAAACTGTGTGTGGATCTCCCCATGAAGTCATTAGCTGTTGAAGTCAACTCATAGGAGACTTTTCTTTTTAGTTTTGACTACACAGAACATTATACCTGCACTGATAAAAACTATATAGCTTGTCAAAGTGACCACTGGTGCTAAGGTACTAGATCTGTTTGGATTTTGCAGTAGTATGTTACTTCTTGCTGTCCATAAGTTTATATGAACTGTGATTCTATTCAGTAACACCCTATTTCACATTTACCTCCTCCAGCAGCTAAAAGTATAGCAGTGGATTTTCTATAAAACCTGTCAAAGTTTTATGTACCTATTACTATGAGTATATATGCACATTTTGAACCAATGTTTACATGTTCTTTATTTCTATAGAATTCTGTGTATTGCAGTTTTGTGAAAAGTGTCATAAGGCTCTGTAGTGCAAATTTGCTGCACCTCAAACAACATTCAAGATTCTCTGGGAGAAAGCATGATATTTGAACTACAAAACCAAATTCAGCTCTGTGAAGCTTCAGTGGAAGTGTGGATAGATGAGATGCTGGCTAAATGGTCCTATACTAATACAAGGTTTTCCATAATGCATTTGGACAGAAGTCCTGCCCCTTGTCCAACACAAAGAATGGGACTGCTCAGCTCAACAAAATACCAAAAATGTGTAGCACAGCACCATTGCAAACCTCTGCAGACGAGCCCTACCCATAGAAATGTTTGTACAGCTTGGTATTTATCTCACAAGCTTGTCCTCTTTCTAAAAACACAGAAAATAGATATAATTAATTTAGTACAATTAATTTTTTCAGCACTTCGTGTACATTTTAACTAATTCAAATTCTGTAAGGTGGATCAGCTTTATTATCCCCACTTTGTAATGGAGTTGTGAAATTGTGTGTGTATGTGTGTTCCAAAACTCTTGGTGGCAGAGATGTAACATGGATGAGAAGCTTCTGGTCTTTCCCTGTATTTTTACATTACAATAGCCATTTGCAATATTATCTATATCTTTATCAAATAAAGTAGGTACCTTTGGCTAATAATTTAATGCAGTAGACCCTATGCCTGTCGAAGTTAAATAGGGAGAAATACTTCTGTTAAAACCTGAATGCAAGATTGAGTTTAATTGTCTTGTGGCCATGGGCTGTTGCAACATAAAAGGAAATATTTATTTACCCAGAATAATATCAGATGAATTTATTCACCTGGTAATTCATAATCCTTTTCTCAGTGTGATTGCTTATGCTGTTAAAGCAAAAGTTGTAACTTTATTAGGCATACGTTAATGCTGCAAACCAGCACTTGTGACTGTAAACATGGTTTATGGATAAGAATTAACAATGAACTAAGGAATATTATAGTTAGATGTGATTGAACATCATCTGTGATAGGAATGTTGCCTATTCAAGGTCTGGTGTGGCATCTTTCAAGTCACTAGAGTGACTATATCTTTGAAATACACACACACACACACACACACATTTTTATTAAGTTGTATGGTTAATTTAGATACTTATTTCAGATAATATAAAGCTAGCGGATCTCCAAATTTTTTAACAATACAGAGCTGAGTGTACTTTTGATACAGACGTGATCATAAGATCACATTTCCTTTTTTTCTTTGAAGGCAGTTTGATAGATTTCCAACAATTATAAATAGTTAACTAGAGGAAAATATGACATTAAATTGAAAAAGTTGAGGGACACAATGGAATAATGTATGAATAGAATGGATAAGCTTTTTGTAAAGAAATGTTTTTACTTACATTTTGCGGATGCAAATCAGCCACAGTTAAGCACTCTCAATTTTCAGTACTGTAAATTTGACCAAATCAAGTGTGTGCTTAATTCTTTCACTGACATCAAGGAGAATTAAATGTGCCTAAGTGAATCTGGATGACCAAATATCCCTAATTATGTCTTATCCAAATCAAAGATGGATTGCCACATTATACAAATCTAACAGTGGTGTATAGAGTATGTTTGCAATTATTCCATTCAATTCACTGAAACCAGTTTAAATTTATTTAAAATTCACTTTTGTTAGCATTTTGCTCTTATTTTACAATGGAATCTTTATTAGGATATTATCCTTTGACTTGAGATGAAATTGGAGTTTCTACTAGTGAATCCATTTCTACTCTCTTCATAGGGATAGCAATGACATTGTGAAGATTGCAGACAAAAGCTATCAAGATCACATGATGGAGATGCAACTAGACGGTAGATCTGAAGGTGATGGCTGTAACTTCAGGGGAGATCAACTGAGTGATTTCAACAGCATTTCTGATTGGATAGGTCATAAAGCCAGTCCTCAACTCAAGATAAAGGAAGACAATTTGACACCTTCCTGTCCTGATATACCTTCCTGTCATGTGGGTTTTTCTGCAAAACCACTGTGTGGACAAGAACAAATATTTTCAACAGTATTTCCCAAAACTTCAACTTATTGGCGACAGCAAAATCCATCTACACCTGGGGTATATGTTCCTGTTAGGATAATTTATAATCCAACTTCTGAAGGTAAAGATCTGGAACATCAGTGTTTTGAACGTTCTAAGGATCTTCAAGGACAAAGAGAAGAAGAGGAGAATTTTATTATTCTTGTTGACTCAAATGAGGATGAGAATATATCACCTCAGTTGGGGAAAACTTTACCTTGTCGTTACAAAAAATGTCGGAAATCTTTCCAAGATCTTACCAGGCTTCAAGAACACAGGAAGCTACACATGGCTGGGAATTCATATCGGTGCCCCCTTTGTGGCAAGGAGTTTTTTCGGGCAGCTAATCTGCGAATGCACAAATTGACCCATACTAAAGAGAGACCACACAAGTGTCCAATATGTAACAAGGGTTTCATTCGCACTGCTGATGTTTGGAGACATCTCCGCAGCTTTCACAAAATAGAGCGCTCCAGTGTCGTTTTGGGAAATGCAAACATACGGAATCAATGGTGCACGCTGAAGAAAAATCAGGATAATAAACGGAATCCTAAACAGTTGGGCTCTGCTGTCAGCAATCTTGGAAAAGAAAGTTCAAAGCAATATCTCTGCCCAGTATGTAACAAATCTTTCAGCAAATCTAACTTGCTTTCCAAACACAAAGTGATACATCGACAAGAAAAGCCATACAAATGCAAGGAATGTGGCATGGCCTTTGTCCAACTGGCTAGATTAAAAAGGCATAATTTGACACATACTGGAGAGCGTCCTTTCTCCTGTGAAAGGTGTAACAGCACATTTACACGTTTAGGTTCATTACAGCGCCATCAACGTATACATACTGGAGAGAAACCTTATTGTTGCCCTTATTGCAATGTGTCCTTTACAGACTCGGGAACTCTGAGAAGGCATGAACAGATTCATAAAGTCATCCAAACATAGTGTTATAGCTCTAAAATTAAACTTTATTTATCTGCCCTCAAATATTGAGAAGCAACCCATTCGCACTCCAGATGTACAAAGAATCCCCAGCTCCTCTACATAGATAAGTGCACACAATCTGACTGCAAGCCATAATCAGCCAATACCCGGAGTTGCTTGAAAAGTTATCATTAAACTGTATTTTAAACATGACGAGGCAAAAACTCTTAAACACATTAGGAATAATTCTGTCAGATATTCCAATAGTAGAAAATAATTCTGTCAACTGTATTAAATTAAAATTAGATTTTCTCCTAACTACACTCAATTTTGACATGCTACTCAAAAGGCTAATTGTGATCCTCACTCCAAGAAAAGCTGTTTACTCTCATGTAACAGAACAAAAAGATAGTTTTCAAACCAACTTGGATGTCATTTCAGACTGCAGCTGGCAAGATCTTCCCCACTTAAGAAAATCTAGCCAGTGGGGCAAGGAAGACCTATACTGTAATGTGGCACATTATAGATCTGTTTTTTGTCTGCTGTCCTACTTTTCTGCTTGTAATGAGAGCTGTTCTTACCAAATAACAATGAAAATTGCATCCTCCAGTAATACTGATGTCATATCCATTCTATTCCTTTTTCTCTGTGTGTATACACACACACACATATTCACTTCATGACATGGTTACTCCTTCATGCTTAATATTTTATATCATCTTGATCACTTATCTTTTGATGATTGTCAACCAATTGTAGGAGTCATTTGAGAGTGCTAGGCCTCAGAGAGTGAGTGGGGGAAAAGCCTGTGATAATTGATACGTGGGGGTACATTCATATATAGAGGTAATCACTTGATGCCTCAGGCATCAGCATATACTAATCTATAGAATGGAGTCTGAAGGCTTCAGAGGATCATGACCTTTGGTGAGCATTTTTTTGGTAAATTTAAAGAAACTCAGTGAAATGTTTGCTTACTCTTTTGATCTCAGGTTGTCCAACTGTTTATATTTTTTATAGCCGTGACCTGTTTACTTGATACATTAGTCAAGCCAACTTTTTTAACCAACTTTTGCTTATAGAATTCTTGGTCTTTCTTAGTGGCCTTTTCTTTATGACATGTCTTGAAATTTTGGAATCCTGGAAATTCTTCTAATGCTAATTCTGATATGTATCTTACTCTCACCTTTGGTTCAGCTAAGGAATTAATCTGGTGGAATGAAGATAAAAGTGCCAGAATTGCATAATAAATTGTCATTACAACTGAATATTTACAGTATATTTTTCTTATATTTCTATCAGCCCGGGGAAGGGTAAAGAGAAGTGAGTTTTCGCAGCTGCAAGGGGCCTTGAATCTAGGTCTCCGCAGTCCTAGACCAACATCTTACATTTCAAATCATAAGACCATTCCTTCAGACATAACAGTTTGGGTCCATGCAAATGGTATCTAAACCAGCCTTATATACTGTGTTAAAATACTATAGGCAGCATTAACCAAGCAACCCCAAGTCATTTTACTGTCTAATGCAAAGAATAGTAGCATTTCACACACATTCCACATTCCATGTATGGTACTGCTGGACTGGAAACTGCATCATGCTTTAACTATGCTTGATGGGGCAACACCACAGCTTAGGGTGGTAAGCGATTTAATCTGGCCCACATTCTAACTCACTATTTTGCCAGCTTCTCTATCCACACCAAATCTAGTCCTGTTCTCAGTATTTGGAATTTATCCTATTCCAATAGAAGAGAATGTATGTAGCTGAAGTTTGAACTGTGGAGTCCTTGGTGCTCTCTGAGTGTGGTGGTTTGCTTGCAGGCGTTTCATAACTAGGTGGGGTACCCACACTCACTAGCACTGATGATACCTAGTTGGGTAATGAAATGTCTGCGAGCAAGCAACCAAACTCAGCACCAAGTACTCCACATGTATCTTATTGATGGACATCATCCTGAGTCCCTTTACCCAATTCCTATCCAACATTCTGTTGGGTTGGAAATAAACTAAATTTAAAAAATGTATCTTGATTACCTTTATAGAGCAGAGAGAGAAGTAAGCAAACAACCAGTGGCAAACCTTTATGGAGAATATTCCATCCAATGGAATATATTTTATCTTTGTTACCCCATGTGTGGGGATGCCTCTGGAAGAGCCTTAATCTTAGTGGTCCCATCTGTGAAAGGACTAAAACTAACCCATTCCAGCTCAGGATAGAAATGGCTGGGAGGAAGGCTCAGGGACAAATTGAAGGCAACTCTCACTTTCCTTAATGGTAGGTCTGGCTCTTACATTGTTTTGAATCTCCAGTCAAATAGAATCATACAATTTGAAAATTGACTATGGACAGTGAGAAATATATTTCTCTCAATATATCTTTCAAGCTTTGCTCCTGACTATGGGGTATGATCTGATTCATGCTGCTTTCTGCAAAGCCAAAGAGTAAAGTAGCTTCCTTCTCCCATGGTCAGGCTGAATGGAGACAACGGGAACTATAATAGAACACAATTTGGCAGCCCTGGTTTGAAAAGACTACTATTGATTGCTCAATGGAGATGATGGGAATTGTAATTCACTGTAATTCAGGAGACCCAGGGTTAGGGAAAGCTGTTCTAATCACTTGCAATGGAGTAGAATTAAACCCAAACATAAGTCTTCAGGATGCCAGACCATACTTTCTTTTGCCCTCTTCCTCATTGGATCTTCACATCAGCCCTGCATAATTGGTTCAGCTGACAGAGTGGCAAGTCCAGAGACATTAAGTGATGATTCCTGCTGATTTTGTAAAAACATCCAGGTAATTTTCTTAGTAACATTCTTTTTTTTCTTTTTTTCTTACAGCCCTGGTATTTCCTAATAGTCTTCCATTTGAGTACTGCTCAGTTTTGACACTGCTTAGCTTTTTCAGATCAGATAAATTATTTATTGTCGTCAGAGGATTATATACAGAAGTTAACTCTGCTCCTGTATTCCCACAAGAGCACCAATTAGGATGATAGGTTTCCAGTTGTAACCTCCTTTTCTACAAAATTATTCATTTGTGGGACTAGGGACTTCATCCCAAAAAAGTCCAAAGGAAGAGCAGTGAATAATTGTACAGAATGAAACATGCTCTTAGAAACTCGGGTCCTCTTAGTTTCAGGCATTGTCCTATCCAAAGATTGCTAGGGAATGGGAAGAGGGGGACCTGCAGTTTATACATATCAGCTACTTATGGCTACAAAACCATGTCTCCTTCACCTGACCTAAATTTCAGAAACTCTTGAGAAGCTCAAATATGTGTACTAGAGCATAGTACAGTAGACATCATTTAGCAACCATAACTGGGGGCAGAAAGTCATTAAGTGGTCAGTAAGTGAAAAATATTACTGCGACTGTGCTTACAGTTTTACTTCAGCTTTCCTTTGCCTCACAAAGTATATGACTTCAAAGGCAAGGAAGGTTTCTGGAACTCTACTCATGAGAAACCAAGTAAAAGAGCAAACTTTAGAGCCCTTTATCCCCACTCCTCCACCCTTTGGAACACTCACCCTGGGATAATTAGCAAGAAGAGAATTGATGTTTGTATTTACATTCATTGGAGAGGAAGGGATTATAAGAGAATAAGCTGGCACACAATGGGGAATACACATTGAAAGAAATGCGCTAGCACCTGCTGTTTGCCTAGCACACTCACTGAGCTGCTTAAAAGGCAAACAAAAGCCTTCAGTGTGGAACTGATTAGGGTCTTCTCAGTTTCAGATAGTGTGAGCTGCCAGAGGGTTCTAGTCAATTAATTAAGGTCACAGAGCTGAGCTTGTTAACTTGTGGTTAACACCTTTTGGAGAAGCACTGGGCTGCTGAGAAAAACAGCTCAGGAAGAGATAGCTTGTTTAGGCTTGCAGGGGGAGCAGAGAGTCAGGCACAAGACAAGACTTGCTAACTAACAGCAAACACATGGCTGAGAGATGCTGGGAAGGTCATAAATGTGGACATTGGTTGCAAAGCTTCTTTTTCATCACCGTTGTAACTCTGAATGGCTGCTGTCCAAGGCAGTTGCTAAACAAGGACTACCTGTGTCTCACAATGTGTTTAGCCAGATCAGCTGAATACCAGTGGCTTCATTTGCATTAAATTATTCACGTGATTCAACCTGTTCTATGAAAGCAATCAATTTGGTTAGTTTTCTTATCAATACCTTGTGTGAATCCAGAAAAAGTTTTGTTAATTAAGCATGTGGCTACTGACTTTTATGCAAAGTATCTGCAAGGGTCATAACACTATACCCCAGCTTTGGAGAATTATATAAAATGGTGCTCCTTTTATTGCTTATGTGTAAGACAAAAGTTATCTATTTCATCACTGCTTTCAAACCAAAGGTTAATTTTTCATTTCTGGGCAAGAGGAGTAAAAACTGTCTAAAGAGTCAGCAGGATTTGTTTGCTGATGTTTTAAAACATTTCTTCATTTGTATTTGACACTACAAAGAAAATAATAAAGGATTGCCCCTATTTGCTGTGAATAAACCAGTTGTTAAATTTAACAACAACAAAATATATGGATGCAGTTCTTCACACTACCAATTCTAGAACTTTTATCTGTTTTATTTTACTTGTTTATTCTATCAAACTAACAAATGAAGTAGAATAATATAGCTCTATTAACAGTATAATGTAACCTTAAAATCAGCAGTAGAAGCAACAGCAAAAATAATAAATTTTAAAAGCACCTGGGAAATTATAACTCTAAAAAACTGACTGTATTGTCCGAAAGATGTCTTCATTGCCCTTTGTCAGAAGAAAAATAAGCTAATTGAAATTCAACACACCAACAATCATTGCTGCAAATCTTGTGTTCTCTGATATTTCAGCCAGTCCCCCTATCTGAAATATCCACAGTTCTTGATGTCTTCATAGATTCCAGATGGTCCAGATATAGCCAAGAACATCTATATCTTTAATACATAGGAATTGATCCAGAGTCACATTAACAATTCTGTTGATTTCAGTCCACAGGCAGCAACAGGACAAATTCAAACTATGTGGGTTTACAGTATATTCCAATTCCTAAATGCATCACCAACATTATTATTGATATCATTCTCTGAGATATCCTATATAATTGTGCCAACATTTTTTTAGATTAACCTCATTTTAAGATAACAGGAAACTGGTTCCATATTATTTAAATCAACCTTCCACTGTTTTACCAGGACAAGACATTCCAGCTCATTATTCCAAGTTTGCACAAAATCATATCAATTTTGTCAGCTTTCTTCAACTTCATGTAAAAAAGGGTTACTGGTTTAGGAGCCACCATTAATTCCTCCATAACTTCAAAATATTTTGAAACTTCAGAAGCAGAAATAGCATCTGGGCCAAATAGACTGACCTGAGTTGAGCAAATGTCAAGAAGTATTGTAAGATCAAGTATACATTTAAGCCAATTCCAGAACTAGACAGCAGATGGTGACTTTGTCCCTCCAATGATCAGAAATACTAATGACTGAAAAGAATGCAAGTGGGCTGACCATAAGCATATGTGCAGAAATCAGTCCATTAGATGCAGTTTGTTGCTACATGATTCAAAAAGAGCTCTTCGCCCTGGATAGAGGAAGGAGTGCACATTTGAACAGGATGCTACCTTACATCTGTGGTAAAAGGCAGCCCCTTTTATGATTGAGGCCCGATTTTCTGAGATTTGCACACCAAGGGTGAGGTAAGGCTGCGGCAGCCAGTGGGACAGAGCCCAAAGTACGTAGGGCCCCCCATCTTGTCTCTCTTTCCCTCTTTTTTTCTAACATCATCTCCTTTCTCTTTTTCCCTCCCCTCTCTCTACCAGCATCTGCCTGAGAAAAAGGGAGGTTGCTCTATGCTGGACATTCACAGAGAATTTCTGACATCAGTCTGAAGGCATAAGAAATTCAGCTGCAGACTGCCTGTGACCCAAAAGCTGCAGAGTATATCTCATCCCCCTTGTAAAATCATCCACCCTCCAAACACCAGTCTATCTGATTTGCCTTCTGCTTCCACCTCACCCCTGTCACCAGATATATCCATAAAGATGTCATAAAGCAGCAATGACCTCTTGGGACTGCAAATCGGAATTAGTTGTGTCATTCATGTTGATGTACCCAGGATATTCAATGAGATCTACTCGAAGAATTTTCTCTTGCCAGAGGCAAACCAAAGACTCTTTGAAACTATAACCCATAACAATGAGTGGTGTGATCAAGTTTCCTAGTACTAAATAGTTAAAGGGCAAAGCTCTCTGTACTTTGAAGCTTTGTTTTAGAAAAGTACCCTCCTGGCAACCTAAATTCTGGGCCAAGAAAAGCTGACTGAACACAGCAAATTGTTACAATTGCTGGTTTTCATGAATTATTTTGCTGTTCATTTTTATCACAGTCAAGTATATAATGACAATTCTGTTGGTAGCCAATAAGAAAGGCAAAAGAATATAAGGAGCATGAAAAGGCTGCTTCCTGGTCACTTGAGATTTTAAAGGGCATTTCCTTTAAAAACGGACCAACGCAATTTTACAACATGATTTTACAACCATAAGGACTGGAAACTTCAGTACAACGTTGAGATTTCTCAGGTAGCTTAGTGCTTTACCCATGAATACACCTGGTTAATCTGACACATAACCAGGGCAATTAAGGACCTAAGGGCTTCATTTGTACAAACCTCCTATAACTAATGTAAGTTTGGCTTGTTTGTAGCTTTGCATGTTGTGCAAATCCAGACCATATGGTTAGCTCATGGTTTAGCACATAGTAAGAACCCAGGAAGTGCCTTAATTCAGAACAAGATTCCCATGTTGTCAGAATGCAGCCACTCTGCATTTTCCTAATGCTCTTGCAGAACCATACATTCCCTTCTAAAGACAGAGTATATACTCTGAATCATCCTGCTCTTCCCATCCTTTGAAGTTTGGGATATGGAGAATTATATAGCTCCTCTTTTTCTTGTGATGCATGCAGTAGAGAGGAAGAAGTTTGTAGTTTAGAGATGTGGGTAGTCAAAGGTAGGGGTTTTGATTCTGATGGATATATGGACTTGAGCATTCAGATAATGGGAACCTGGCTGATAATGCTGCTAGCTGTTTTGCCCAGAATGACCAAATCATAAGGACTTTGTGTATCTATCCCATTTATCTGATGGAGGCTGGGCCAAAGCTGTACTTAGGCCTCTCTCCCTCCCACCCTTGATGTAATGGTTGCATTGTGACTTTAATTAGACTATGTTGCTTACTAAGCTAATACAATATAGAAGGAGCACCCTCCAAGAAAACTCAACTGTTCTTTGCTGACATTGTTTGGCTGCAAAGTAAGTGGGGTGGGGTGGCAATTAAAGATTTCTGTGCAAATATTATGGCCCAACAGGTTCAGGTCTTTTTAACCTTCTGATTCTTGTTCCCTCCAGGTAGATACACTTCCATCCAGGCATCTTGGTAACATGCACTGTCAGCAAAGTGGATTCTTTCTGGTGTATGGAAGACCTGCTATTTGATAAGCTGCATTCTTAGGACAAAGTTTAGGATTCTTGGGGATCCATTCCATAAGGCACTGAGATAGTCATTCTCCTTTTCAGAACTTTTTTTTTTTTTTTTTAATACTAGAAACAACAATACAAGCATGTAGGTCATGGAAGAACTCCCTGAATTCCCCATTTCCTAGAATAGATATATTGATTGCTCATTTGTGGGCTTGGCTATTACCCATCAAGGAGCTGAAAGAGATAATGTCAAGTCCTTTCTTATGATGAAGTAATTGCCTTGGGGCCCAGATCTTGGGAGATAATGCTCCAAGAGGCAGGCCCTCTGCTTACTAATATTGGGAAGGGTTGGGGGAAGCTAATTATTGCAGTAGGTCCCCCCCCCAACTTTTGGATTCTAATTAGCTTCTAGGGGTTGATGGAAATTGGCCCCTTGGCTTTGAAGAGGGAGGCAGGGAAAAAAACTGGGCATAAGCCAGTAGATGGCTTTTGTGTAACCTGGATTTCTTGATTTGTTCTTTGTGATGTCAGCATTTTGGAATAAGCAATCAGATTGGTAAAGTGTTCTGAAGAGAGCAGGGGTCATGATTACAGCAAGTCAGCACTAATCTCTTGCTCATTTAGATACAGTCCGAAGATGAATATTGAACACTTTTAGCAAGAGCCAGGTTGGCATGCAAGAAGGAAAAACAATTAAAATCTGATGAATCTGGCTTAAATTTAAAAAGCCGCTAGGATTTTGCTCAATATATTTTCCTCAACTTTCTACCCTCCCCCCTTTTGCAATTTTTTTTTCAAGCTGATAAAAATCTTTGCTGAAATGCTGCTTCCATCACATAAGCATACACACTAGACCCACCTACCCCGCTAGTGCCTCCAGATTTATTGGGATTTTACCATTCAGATTTTGCAATGGCCTGGAATTCTAAAAGTTGTAATTCCAACACATCTGGATGGCACCATGTGGAGAAGGCAGCATTAGAATTATACTGCTATGTCTTCTAGCATGCATTTTCTTCAAGTATTTCTAGCATCTAAACATTTTGCAGTCTTGCATAATAATTCTGTGCAGTGTGATAGGACTACTGAATCTGTCCCTCACTACCCTTTCTAGTTTGTGAAGGCAACATATTTTCCTTTAAGCAAGAAAGGGGAAATGTGTACTACTCACTAATTCACTGAATGCATTCTAGTTCAATAGCCCCCAAACTATGTGCCCCAAGGCAGGTCTTCCTTGTGGAAAAATGCTTGGGAAAAAAGTTTGAAAAAAAACAGTTAATAGTTCAAGATTTCTGTGAATTCAAAATAATAACCTACAGAGTGCCTCTGCCTTTGCCTCCTTTCAGCCCATATCCGGAGTCTGCTGGAGTGAGTGGCTATAACACATTTTGATGGTGGTGGTGGTGGTGGTATAATTTACTTCCTTCCAGTGTAGAGATGCAACAGAGGTGCTCATCTTCAGAGGTTGCCTGTTATGTTTGTCTCTTCATGAGTCACTGCTTTGGATTACTGCCCTAAATATTCTCTGCATTAAAAACAGGACAGTTGCTTAATGTTCTTTTTTTAATTAATTTATTTTGTTTTTGCTAGTCAGTCATGAAAAGGGCAAGGAGCTAGGCAGGTCACTGAGAATCTGCCTTACCCCTGATCACTACAAATCCTACATAGATGAGAGATTTCAGCAGGCATTGTCAACACGCATAATCAGCAATCTCTCCATATTTCAGATTTCCTTTGTCAGCAATGAGGACAAGACGCTTGCTTCTTGAAGCGATCAGAACGATAAGCCTTCTTGTAAAAAAGAAAGATAAGGAGATTTTTAGAAACAGTATTCTGCATCTAATGCCATATGCTGCGCTTTTTCTATGCTTTTGCAAAATCAACACATACACTCCTCGTAATCTCTTTCCCCCCACTTTTTTGGTATAGTCCTATTTTTCTAGACTCTTAGGAAAAAGGAACAGTTTTGAGTTCCTCTTCTGTTCTTCTGTACAAACCTACACTCAAACCTACATTGAGAGGGGTAGAGGGAAATGGCTAACTTTCTAAGTTTCAAGAATATTGGCAACATATACATGAGATGCAGAGAAAAAGGCCAGCTGTACGTTTATGAGAACCACGCTCTGCAATTAATATGCTGAGGAAATAGAAGCAATTGTGTATCATTTTCTATTCATGGCACTGAACCATTCCAATTTTACAGAAAATCAACTCTTTTACCACAACAAGAGGTCTGTTATAAGAAATGCTCTGAATTTTGGGATTTTCATTTGGAATGGCTTTGTCCCATCTTGTTCAGAGAAGATCATATGCATGTAGCTACATACAAAAAGTTTGCATTTGATGTTACACTTTTACACTTAACTCTCTTTTTGTAAGGTATGTGAGAAAGCATATGTAGAATAGCACACCTCTACAGAAAAAATGAGGATCAGTCCTGTATGCCACCTTCAGATTGCAACTAAGTTTTTTTGCATTTTTGAATGGTTCCCTATGTGAAAGAAGTTCCCTACATGTAGAAAAGTAACATAGGAGAAAATGTGGTAGTTGATTAACCATTTGTCAATGAGAAAGACAAGGAGAGAAATCTAATTTTCTCTTGGTAACAGAGAAACTCTCCCTACTGTATTTGTATACTATCCTTATGGTAGTATTTATCTTGCAACTGCTCAGAACATTTTACACATCTCAACTTCATACTGTCTACAATAGCTAGCCTTAACATCAACACTCTACCACCCCCATGTACTTTTGGATTTGGAAGATCAGGCAGGGATCACAGTAGCTGTTACTGCCGTGACAATCTCAAGCTCTGCAGAAACATTATGGATGAATGTACTTTTGCTGCATTCACTTAAGATTTGGGGGTCGATATGTTGAGCATGTTCTTAGCTATGTTAACAAATTCTGCTTTGGTCTTGTCTTGTCTTCTGTCTATTACATTTTAACCATTTTCTCAAGAATTCAAGGTAGCTTATAGGGGGAGCTGCCTTCATTTCATTCCGAAGAACAATCACAACACCAAAGCTGTGAAGCACGTTAGGCTGAGAGAAAGTGGCAGGCTCAGTGTGACTTTCTTCTGCTTATTTGGTGTTCCTGTCCTTTGTGGAAAGACGACCAGGTGCATCTGACTAGCACTGGATTCTAAGGATCTCACATAGGGATATTTTATTCTTTTAATTAGAATATTTGTGGATTGATCCAGTGCTCTTCTATTGGAAATATATATTTTTTGTTTGGTTTTGGCTACAGCCTCTTCCCCTCATGTCTGTGTTCTTTCCCTCTTTCTGTCCCATTCAAAATTCATTTTTTAAACCTGCTAAGTTTTAAAACTTTTCCTCTGGGTTCTCTAAAGTTTGCCATTTATTATTACACCATATGATAGCTACTTATGTTGGAACAGACATGCAATTGAAAGTTTACAGCCAATTTTCTTCAATAAAAAAATAAACTGTCTCAAAAAGCATATGGATGATCAATAGGGCTGAGATACTCTCTCAGCATGTGACACAATAGCATCATGTCCAGGTTATAAATTTTTGGCAATTCCTTCCTTTCTGTCTATAAGGGGGAAAAAATCTTTGGGAAGCCCTGTTGTGCATAACAATCAATGTGGCCTTTAAACCAGTGCCATGCATTTCTTTCTGTGATTCCATGGTCTTTTTATTACTTCTGTTTTGGAGAAGGCCTTGATTAAATAAGATAGTGTAGACCAGAATGATGGTTGGACTCTGTAATAAAGCTGGGAAAAACCATTATTTTCTTGATGTCTCAGGAAGCACAATAATAGCCATCTTTGAGATGAATGTAGACATATTTAGGCTAAATATACACAGGTGAACCCTGTTTTTTTTTTCTTTCAAACTTTTTAAAAAGTGGCTTGAACAGCTAATGCCCCCATTTCTTGTTCTTTGTAATAATATCTGCGTGAAGACTTCTAGATAATGTGAAAACTTGTACAGAATTGTGTTATTTGATTGATATCCTAATATCACCTATTTGTGTTTTTTTTTCCCAAAATACTTAGTTTAGCTGACATTGAGGAGCAGAATATAAGGCCTTTTTTAACTGAGGTAGTATAGAGAACCAACCATTATCTGCCAGTAAGGAATTGCACAGTGGCCATGGTACATGGAGTAATTTAAGTGATATGTGGACAAAGTGTTGTAGTGACGATGTCATTGTGTGAACTGATGAAATATGTTCCCATTTTCCCTGATTTCACAAGGCCCTTCTGGAAGGACTGCCAGTCAGCTGCAGAGTTTGGCTGTACCTTCTGTTCACATTCCCAGTGAAAATAAACACAAAAGAGAAATCTTTCTTTTACTACCGGGTACAAGGACCACCCTTGAAACTGGGCAATGCTTTCTGAGTAAAAGATCCTTTTCAATAAAAATTGGGGCTTAAAGGAGGGAGTTCTGACTGAATTACATGCCCTCTGTTCAATCAGCCTTTCTCAGTGTTGGCCCTTCCAGATATATTAATAATGGAGAACACATTTGAAGGGCATCATGTTGGAAAGGGTGATTGGAACTAGCATGAAAGTTTAGATCTCTGCAAAGGCTGAGAAATCAGTATAGCATTGGTAGTAGATTTTTTTAAAATAATTTTTTAATTTTTTTTAAAAGAGAAAGATAAAATCTAACAAGAACTAATCATGAAAAAGAATAGAAAAAAGAGAAAAAGAAAGAAAACAGAGTGCAGAAAAAAAAGAAGAAACAGAAATACAAAAAAAAAAAAAAGACTTCCGACTTCTTTTACAGCAGATATAAGTAAAACGCACATTAAACTCTTACTCTAAGATTACAACCTAAAATCCATTTTTTCTATTGTCTACTAGTATTGCTAATATTCAAATCCATATATCATGATTTAATTTTTTTCTGTTTCATGCAAAAAGTCCAAAAGGGGCTTCCAATTAGCATTAAAGTTAGTCAATGTCTTTTCTATAATCAAAGCTGTCAATTTCGCCATCTAGCCAGCTCCATCAACTTTACCATCCATTCTTGCATGGGAGGTAACGTTGAGTCTTTCCACCTTTGAGCATATAAAAGTCTCGCTGCAGTTATCATATATAAAAACAAAGTTCCATGAGAATTGTTTATCCATCAACCCCAAAAGAAATGTCTCTGGTTTCAACTGTATATTAGTCTTTAAAATCTTATGAATTAATATATGTATTTGAATCCAAAATTTTGTAGCTTTTTTCACATGTCCACCAAAGATGATAAAAAGTCCCCTCTTGTTCACATTTCCAACATATATTTGAATATTCTTTATACATTTTTGACAATCTTTCTGGTGACAAATACCATTGATATATCATTTTACAAAATTCTCTTTAAGATTATAACATAATGTAAATTTCAGCCCTTTCGTCCACATATTTTCCCATTGTTCCATTTGTATATTAGTACAGCATTGATAGTAGTGATGTGATTTGAGGTCAGATCTCATCTCAGCCATGAATTTCCTGGCCAGCTTTACTGGTCCCAAATAATTGTTCCTAGGGATAAATTTTCAGCTGTATGATGTGTCATCCTCCATCTAAGGTGACCAGAGGAAAAGCAGAATAACTTCCTAACATTTAATTGTTAGCTGGGAGAGAGATTTCTGGCAAATAAAGCTTTTCTCCCTTCTGCCTGATAAGCTAAAGCCCTGAAACTCCTTCTTCAACAAAGGTTCAGGTGCTCCTATAGAAAGTGATGAAAAAGTGATACCTCCAAAGAGGCAAGGAACAATGGGGAGCACAGAACAGCGGTGGGAGGCAGGAAAGGCACAAACAAAAGAAAGTAATGTGGAGACAAGTGAAGAGTTCTGGTGTTCATTCAGGAGTTATGATTTAGTTGCATTCAGGCATATGAGGGATAAGCGCTGAGCAGGGATAGTTAGTTACGTGGTATCAAGCCAGGCCCAGCTCCTGGAGGCTGCACACTCTCCATCTTGACCTGTCCCAGGTGACAATCCACAGCTCTTCTGGGAATATTCCAATGATATCCCTGATATTGTCCATCTACCTATTTATTATCTTCCCCAGATAATAAATCTTCCCCAGAAGCACATTTGGAATTTGAAAGCATGTGGTAAGCACAAAGACAAAAAGGCTGATACTGATGATTAATCTGTTCACAAAACAGCTGCCATAGTGAACAGTTAGAAAACACCCATTTACCAGAAAGTATCTGAAAGAAAGAATTCCTCACCCAGATAGTCTTTCCGATCCCACTGGGATATTTGTGGGATCTGATGTTCTCTCTCTCTCTCTCTCTCTCTCTCTCTCTCTCTCTCTCTCTCTCTCTCTCTCTCTCTCTCTCTCCCCCCCCCCCACCAGTTTCATATTTAATTATTTTAGATTTTTTTTTTTTTAATGTCAGATGGTGTAAAGAACCTGAAGGACACCAAGGAAGTTGTTTGGGGTCACACAGGTATCCCTAATCCTACATTGCCAATTCCTGGTGTGGAGGGACAGCATTGGTCCTTCTGTTAGAGGGAAATGGTGACTTTGTAGCTGTTTTCTGGGTGTCAATATGTTGTGTATCTACTGCCAAGGAAGGAGACAAGTGCTTCTGGAATTTCCTGCTACAGGAACAAAAATAATTTGCCTTGAGCTGGGGAAAGGGTCACTCTGCTTGAGGCAGTGAGTGGTGTCAGGACAGTGTATGAGCTGAAAAGTCCTCAGTTCCAGTTGTTCCTCAATTCTGGATTCATAAAGGATTCACAAAGTGACTTCACTCAGGGCTGTTCTCAGTCTCAGCCTTGAGTGCTAAAATGCACCCAACATATTTTAGTCACTTAGAGATCCTTTAGACACAATGTCACATTCTTGCATGTTCTGAAGCAGTTCATATCCCTGAGATATAAATCTTCACATATGGATTCATTAGATGGGCTTGCTGTGGTGTACAAAAGGTCTCCACAATGCATACACACTTTGTATCCACATTAAAGTATGCAAAAATGCAATCTTTGTATATGAAAATCTATTCTACATTATTACCTTAGCACTCAGAATGTATTATTATAAATAAATGCTATAGAATAATGAATATGTTGTTGCTGTTCTTAATGGTGATAATAAAATTAGCATTGGTTTATACCAAGTGTTAGTGTTAAGGATATGACACTAAGTCCTTACTTCATGTCCTGCTCTAAGAGCATTAAAGTACCTTAAAATATTTTCCCCTTAACAAATTAAGTTGTCCCATCATTTCAGCAAATAACAGTGTTGCCCTTCCTTCCTTCCTTCCTTCCTTCCTTCCTTCCTTCCTTCCTTCCTTCCTTCCTTCCTTCCTTCCTTCCTTCCTTCCTTCCTTCCTCCCTCCCTCCCTCCCTCCCTCCCTCCCTCCCTGATCTTCACTGCTATCCTTTGTATTTTCCATCTAATTTCTCCCTAAGTTTGTTCTCTGTCTTTCTCAGCCACTTTTCCATGGTGGCAATTATATAAGCAGCCATTATTGCATGGCACCTCTCCAATGGAGATAATGACAATCCCAACAATGGCCCACCACATGAAAAAGCAGGGCACTTTGAGAGGTGGCTCTTGTCCAAACTTGGCTTCTGGGCAAAGAGGGGAGGGTAGTTTATCCTTTCTTCACAATGAAATGGTAACAAGGAAGAAAAGACAAAGACATTGCCTATTGGGTATTTATGACTGCTTGCCTTGAAAGCAATAATAATTTTTCTCTTTTCTGGAACGGGGAGGGAGAAAAAAAAAAGCTGGACTGGAAAAGACAAAAGAGAGAATGGGTCCCAGTGCTTTATAATCTACTGTTTTTGAGCTCTTGGGGGATTTCTCTGTGTTTCCCTCCATTCAGGATCCCACCCTCAACAATAGTTGTTGGGCTGGAATCTTTGCTACAAAATGAATGAGACCATGGCCATAATGTAGGCCTTTACTAGTTTCACACACAGGGAAGGTGATCTGGAGAACAGCTGAAAGAGCAGGTCCATTTTGCTTTGAGAAGAGAAAATTATGGGGAGACGTGATAGCTATCTTTTATTATTTTATTATTTTTCAAATTTATATCTGTTGCAGTCAACTGGACTTCCAGCAGTTTAGGATAATAAAACAATAGCAGTTCCTAAATCGGTCTTATAAACAAACATTAAAAAAGGATAGAAAATAAACATCAATTTATTATGAGAGTCCCACCATTCCCATGAGTCCTTCAAACCAGTTTTCAGTACATTTCAGAAGACTAACAATGTAGGGACCAGCCTGATTTCCAGGGGAAGACTATCCCAAGAGCCTCATATTTGGAAGGAATAGGGACTCACTAGCAGTTTTCCCCAGGATGCATGGGGAAGGCTGGTGAGTTTCAGATGGATGAAGTAGTCTTGTAAGTGCCTTGATATCAAGCTATATAAGCCTTTACAGGTAATGACAAGCCCTGGGAAACCAATAGAAAACCAGTTCAAGGCTTGAAGCACAGGTGTAACTCTCGTGATGAGTGTAACCAATAACAGGACTGCAGCATTTTAGACTAGCTGAAGTTTGCAAGAGGTCTTCAAGGGGAGCCCAATAAAGCATATGTTACACCAGTCCAAGTAAGTAATGATGAGGGCATGATCCACCGTTGCAAGATGCTCCCACTCCAGCTAGGGCTGCAACTGGTATACCAGTCTTAATGTAGAAACAATATCTCAGCCTTGCTGGGCTTCAACCTCAGCCTGTTTATCCCATCTAGATTCTGAAAGACCTGGATGGCATCTCCTGTACAACCTGGGATGGTGATGTATCAGATATCATCAGCATACTGATGATACTGCACCCTGAACTGACAGGTGATTTCTACATTTTCATGTAGATTTCAAAAACAGTGGAGAAAGAACTGAAACGTGTGGCATCCCACAAGGGAACAATTGCCAGCCTGATTTCTCTTTGCTTACAAACATTATTCATTAAGGATGGAACAAAACCTTTGTTAGGATATTCTTATGGAAAGAAAAGCAAATTGCTTACAGTGGGGCAAAAAAGTATTTAGTCAGCCACCAATTGTGCAAGTTCTCCCACTTAAAAAGATGAGAGAGGCCTGTAATTTTCATCATAGGTATACCTCAACTATGAGAGACAAAATAAGAAAAAAAATCCAGAAAATCACATTGTCTGATTTTTAAAGAATTTATTTGCAAATCATGGTGGAAAATAAGTATTTGGTCACCTACAAACAAGCAAGATGTCTGGCTCTCACAGACCTGTAACTACTTCTTTAGGAGGCTCCTCTGTCCTCCACTCGTTACCTGTAGTAATGGCACCTGTTTGACCTTGTTATCAGTATAAAAGACACCTGTCCACAACCTCAAACAGTCACACTCCAAACTCCACTATGCCCAAGGCCAAAGAGCTGTTGAAGGACACCAGAAACAAAATTGTAGACCTGCACCAGGCTGGGAAGACTGAATCTGCAATAGGCAAGCAGCTTGGTGTGAAGAAATCAACTGTGGGAGCAATAATTAGAAAATGGAAGACATACAAGACCACTGATAATCTCCCTCGATCTGGGGCTCCACGCAAGATCTCACCCTGTGGGATCAAAATGATCACAAGAACAGTGAGCAAAAATCCCAGAATCACACGGGGGGACCTAGTGAATGACCTGCAGAGAGCTGGGACCAAAGTAACAAAGGCTACCATCAGTAACACACTACGCCGCCAGGGACTCAAATCCTGCAGTGCCAGACGTGTCCCCCTGCTTAAGCCAGTACATGTCCGGGCCCGTCTGAAGTTTGCTAGAGAGCATTTGGATGATCCAGAAGAGGATTGGGAGAATGTCATATGGTCAGATGAAACCAAAGTAGAATGTTTTGGTCTAAACTCAACTCGTCGTGTTTGGAGGAGAGAGAATGCTGAGTTGCATCCAAAGAACACCATACCTACTGTGAAGCATGGGGGTGGAAACATCATGCTTTGGGGCTGTGTTTCTGCAAAGGGACCAGGACGACTGATCCGTGTAAAGGAAAGAATGAATGGGGCCATGTATCGTGAGATTTTGAGTGAACACCTCCTTCCATCAGCAAGGGCATTGAAGATGAAACATGGCTGGGTCTTTCAGCATGACAATGATCCCAAACACACTGCTCGGGCAACGAAGGAGTGGCTTCATAAGAAGCATTTCAAGGTCCTGGAGTGGCCTAGCCAGTCTCCAGATCTCAACCCCATGGAAAGGAACCCCTTTGGAGGGAGTTGAAAGTCCGTGTTGCCCAGCGACAGCCCCAAAACATCACTGCTCTAGAGGAGATCTGCATGGAGGAATGGGCCAAAATAAATACCAGCAACAGTGTGTGAAAACCTTGTGAAGACTTACAGAAAACGTTTGACCTCTGTCATTGCCAACAAAGGATATATAACAAAGTATTGAGATGAACTTTTGATATTGACCAAATACTTATTTTCCACCATGATTTGCAAATAAATTCTTTAAAAATCAGACAATGTGATTTTCTGGATTTTTTTCCCCATTTTGTCTCTCATAGTTGAGGTATACCTATGATGAAAATTACAGGCCTCTCTCATCTTTTTAAGTGGGAGAACTTGCACAATTGGTGGCTGACTAAATACTTTTTTGCCCCACTGTATCTGCAAACATATTGTTTTGGCTGCAGAAGTCACGCCACTGGCATTTGGCCTTCTAGTTTGCACATATACTGCTATTTACTGCCACCTATTGGCATCTGTATGCTAGTTACCTAAGGGGAGGTGCATAGTGTCAATAAATTGTGGGTGATTATATGTCTCACTGCCTAGTAGGATTTTAATCATCATGTAATCAGTTTTATAGGTTATGTAGTTGTAACTAATAACTAAGTAGTGTACCTCTTCTTTGAGAGTTTTTTTGGCTAGAGACTTTGTTAAACCTGTGTATTGGATAAGTCTTGGATGCCACATAAATGAGAAGAAGTGATTTTTATATGTTTTGCATGAAACTTGTATTTTATGTAGTTTTATTTTTCTCAATAAACAACCAGATATGTTTTATAACTTCTGGCTGGATTTCTTTGGAGAACAAGATAAGGACATTGCATTCTTTAAATCTCTCTAACGCTGGTGTGTATTTTTGACATGGACTGTGGTTATATCTGCACTCTGCCTAACAACCTTCCCCCAGTCCCCACCCCTTGAGGGTCATCTAGAAGGGTATCATGGTCAATAGTATCAAAAGCTGCCAAGAGGCCTAAGAGGACAAGGAGGGGCACACTACCTCCACATAGGCCCCAATGCAAGTTACCTACAAGAGCAACCTATGCTGTCTCCATTTCATGCCCAGGGTAGGCTAGAGATTGGGTGATAATTAACAAGAATGGCTGGATCCAGGGAGGGCTTCTTAAGGACCAGGGGCACCCCATCCACTTTCAAGTTTGTCTTTATACATCAGGAGGAGGATTCAAGAGGGAAAGATAGAACTAGAGGGTGTAAATAGCAGGGGAATGGATTTGGGCTACATGTGAAGAGAAACTGCTCAAAGTGGAGGTGGCAAATGCCGAATCTCTTTTCACAGAGGCATTTAAATAAGGGCTGGATCAACAGCCACCAGTCAAAGTTTCTACAGTTGTACCCTGCATTGTAGATCAAGCATTGAATACCAGGGGCCAGACTATATGGTTGCCAAGGTTCTTTCCAATTCTATAATTGTATGATTTGGTTTTCTGTTTAGTATTCTTAAAGAAGTTCCTATGAAATGAATGGAACTTAAATTATAATACATACTATAATCCTCTTGCTTACAGCATCCACTAAACCACCTCCAACTCTGGCCATCTAATTGCTATCCCACAAGGAGGAGCACTATTGTTCCAGCTAGACTGGTTCACTATTTAACAGTTTTCATCATCAGGATATTCCTGAATCTCCTTTCTTGTAATTTCAATATGTTGGTCCTTGTCCTATCCTTGGTTTCAACCCAGGGCAAGTCCACTACCTTGGGCACATGAAGGATTTAAGTTCCATTAATACCAGTCAGTGGGTCTAATCTGACTCTGAATCCAGCCTAATGATCCTGTTATTCTAGTTCATGTTGCTTCACAGTAAGGCTAGTTCTGAAGGCACCCTGGGATAGTGTGAGCTTATTTTTGCATCAGTTGTTGAGTAAAAGAGCTGGGTTTTCTAAGTATATTGTGTGTGGGTATGCAAGAGGAGTGTTCTGCTCTATAGATAAGCAGCTGTTGTTTCTGTAAAACACTTATGGAAAATAAATTGCATCTAAGCTTGCTTTCTATTGTTAGGCGGTGGATTAAAATAGCAGACAATATATTTAGACAGAAGGCATACATTCCCATTATACTGATAGTAAGGAAAATATGAACTCATCTCATGAGTATACACACATAGAGGGGTTAGGTCTAGATACCTAGCATTTTTGTAGGAAGCCCACAGTTTTCCAGAGATTTGCTTTCTCAGGGCAATTGAAACACTTCTCTTCTCAGCCACTACTCTGATAACCAGGTATCAGAGCTCTCCAGATATGCTTGATCGCTTGCTGGGAATTCAGAGAGTTGACCTCTAACACATCTGGAAGACATAGACTCCGGGAGGGTGACATACTACCACACTAACCTTCATTCTACATAGTGGAGAAAGGGGCTGCAATTTTGATCAAGCTTGCAGGAGAGGAAAAGTTTCTGCCCACCTCTTTGTAGCTTCTGGCATCTCTCACTGACGGCCACGATGGGTGGAGTTGCAATTTCAGCAGCATCTGAAGAATCACAAGTTACTTATCTTACCCACTTTTGCTTAAAGCAAAAGAGCAACTGGGTTTCTGGAACAAATAATGGAAATGATTTCTTGAAACAGTAAGCTTTGAGTGTTACTCTGGTGTAGTGGTTAAAGGGTTAAAACAGGAGTAAATAGAACCAGATTCTAGTGTACCTTCAGCAACAGAAACTCACTGGATGATTTTAGGCCAGGTCATTCTCTCTTAATCTTTCCTATTTCAGAGTTGTTGTTTTTGGGGGGGGGGGGAGGTAAATCCCACATGAATCTGGCTTGAGCTTCTGGAGCAAGGTAGAATATATTTCTAATAAGTAAACAATACAGCAACTTTATATTTGGAAAAAAAAAACACATAGGAGAAATGTTGAACTTGTTAGTAAAAACGTAAAAATATACACAACCCCTATCCGAATACATCTGGTTGTCCAGGTCTAGAATTTTAACAGCTTCCATCTTGAAATGCTGCAAAACCCTCAGCATAATGGGGCTGCTGGCCACAGGAAAACCAATAAAAGTGCATATGGAGAGCAGAGGGGTTCTATGTTTCATAAGATGTACCACTTCTATAAGTGCATTGGCCTACAGAGCTGGATGCTGGAGGCCTGTCCAAGGACCCAAGGGAGAGTGAGGTGCCCATGGGCACATGCCCTTGTTCCAACTTAGCCTTCAGTTTGCAAGCTGCAGTTCAGTTAAAGATTGCAAGTTGGCCAATTACTTATGTAAGGGGCTGGCACTGCGGTCAGCTAGACGGAAGCACACCAGCTTTTCAGCAGAGTGTAATTATTTCAGATTTCTGTGTTTGTTCAGCAGCTTTCATGCCCTTAGAGACAGGAGAAGGAAGGAGGAAGAATTCCTACACACCACTGAATTCCTTTGTTTTCTTCAGCAGGAGGGAAAGAACAAAAAACAAACCCAATTTCAAGCATGAGGTTCTGTAACAATACCCTTCAGTCTGTTGGAAAGCAAACAACAAGTATTAATACCTAGCATTAAGTATAAAGGCTCAAAGCATTTTGTGATTATTTCTTCTTGTATTTTGCTAAGGAGAAACTATTTGAGAGTCTGCTTGCTTCACAACTGGATATTTGTCTAGTAATTCTCCACACACCCCCCCACACCCCCCCACACACCCTTGCAGCTTTCTTCTAAAGAAAATTAAAAAGAGGGAAATAGTGTATATACATTGCATGTATACCCTGGTTGAGCGTTACCTCTTAACCCTGTGTGGCTGCCAGTAATTTAGATAACTCTACTGATTGTATTTCCCTAGGTTTCAGAGATGTTTATTAGTTCATCCTCTCAGAAAAAAAATGGATTTATTTTTCAACTGACCGATTTTAAAAAAGCCTATCCTAGAGTCCAGCTTTATAAACTGTTGCCCCTCACATAAATGTGCTTCAACTCCAGCCTGTGGTTATGCTGGCTGAAGATGATAGGAGTTAATTGTTTTCAATAAGTGTTCTGAGTTTTCTGGAATGGGTTAGTATTTCCTCACTTTCTCCAAAGGATCAAGAGAGATTATCATATATGATTGTCACAACAGGCAGGGCCTTTCCTCACTTGCAATTTGTATCAGCACCATGAGCCAGGGTTCTGTCTTGATCATACAATGCTGGTCTGATCTTGTCCCAGCCCAGAAGTGAAAGAAGATTATGCCATTCCTCCCAATTCCTGAAAACTGTTATTTTTTCCACCTTAAACTGAATGGATTAAACTTCATACTCAACAAGGTGTAGCATTTCACCACCCCTTCTTTGGGAAGGCTAGGTCCGGAGAACTAAGTTGCAACCAGAGATGGGTATTGGGCATGTTGGAAAGTGTGGGAAATCTCCCTCTCTTGGGTTACTGACTGGCAGGATAGACTAGCCATCTCAGTATTGGGACTTACCCAACATGGCAACAATGCTTTTGGTTAACAAAGTGTTAGGAACACAGAATGGAACCACAGTCTGCCAACTCTCTCCTAGTGACAGATCTCTTTATCAACACAGTGAGGGCTGGGTGGCAAATTAAATCACTAGTGAAGAAAGGCACTAATAAATAATGATGGAGTCAAAATCCTCCAGTGAGTTACTCACATGAGAAAGGATTTTTTAGTCGCCCAAGTCAGAAGACCAATGCCAACACTTTATCCTCATTGTCCCATTAGGACAGGCAGGGATGTCTGGAATAAATATAAATCTCTCACAATTATTTTACAAATATATTATTTTCTTGCCTTGCATTTTAAGGATTGGATAGTCTGTCTTGTATTGCACATTGTTTATTAGCTACTACTCTGAAGAACTCGGAGAGGAAAATGCAGTCCAGGGATTTTATCATAAGGAAAGATATACATAAATATGTTCCTCACCCTGGGAATATAATGAGATGATAGAACCCACAGCAATGTTTTGGTTTTAATTGTTGCTAACAGTTTGTGTTTGTGAGGACATATCCCAGAATATGTGGCAGTATTAAATACTCCGCTATAATAACTATGTATTTATATACATTGGAGTGGTAGAGAGACTTTAACAATGAACCCCCAAAAAACTTTTCTAACGTGACTTAATTGCTCAAAGTGTCAGACCCATAATCCTGAATTTCATACACATACACACATACATGCATATAATAAACCAATTTTGGTTTTAAAAATAAATACAATAATATTTTTAAGAAGAGAAAAAGTAGATTCGGGATGCATTTAAATATTTAGATTAGCTTTCTGTTAATTCATATGTTTCTCCAATCTTTGGACTTCTGTTTTTAAAAAGCCCAAACAATGATGTAGTAATATTTACTTGTACTGAGCACAAATATGTTTGCTTTTGAACAAAAACAAAAACCAATTTAAACAAAGCCAGCTTACTAAAATTAGGTCACCCAAACTAATTGTACTATATTTTCCACCACCTGCAGACACATGGCTAGCAACTGAAGGGGCTCAAAGCTGTAAATCCAACATACCTGGGGGGAACAGCAGCTTGGAGAAATGTGGCCCTAAAGCAGAAGTCCTGATGCTTTTAACAACTGCTTTTAACATTTTTTATTTATTCTGCAGTGCAGTTATCCATACGGACCTGACTCTGGCTAACATCACTAAAAATGAATTGCCTGGATCTTGAGTAGTGCAGGAATAGCAGAAGGCTGCTAACACATTTGTAAACCTGCTATAAACAGTATCCAGATCACAAGCATGGAACGTCTGATAGTAGTTGAGGACTAATTCAAGAAATATGTATACACTGTATTTCATTCATTTCTGAGTTCTTGGGATTTGTAGCATTGAGTGTAAAACATTCTCAACTTTTCACCATGCTACAGTCTCCAGGTCTCTTCCTTGTTTGAGAAAAATTATGACAATTGCAGTAGATCTTGCAGTGTTAGTGTTTGGTGTAGTGGTTAAGGTCCTGGCCTAGAAACCTGGAGACTGTAAGTTCTAGGCCTCCCTTAGGCGTGAAAGCTGACTGGGTGACTTTGGGCCAGTCACTCTCTCTCTCAGCCCAACCTGCTTCACAGGATCGTTGTTGTGGGAGATAGATGGCAGGAGTATTAAGTATGTTCACCACCTTGAGTTATATATAAAAAAGAGGAGGAGGAGGAGGAGGAAGAAGATTTTAAGAATGCTGACAAACTTCAACTTTCTTGAACTTCAGATCCTTCGCACCTAACCTAAATGTCTGGTGCCTTTAGCTTTCTACTCAAAAGCCACATTTTCACCATATTGTCATATTAAGTTTCACTTCTACTTGGGATGGGAAGAAATTGGGAGGACTGGAGGATCTCCACACTGGATGAAGTGGATGTTTCTACTGCGTGGTAGGTGAAACTGGTAACGATATAAACAATATGTAGTTTTTATGTTTTATATATTTATTGTTTTAATGGATTTTGTGAGCTGCCCAGAGTCCCCCATTAGGAGGAGATGGGCGGAGATAAATTAATTTATAAATAAAAATATAAATAAATAAATAAAATAACGATGCCACTAGAGTTGCTGCCTTCTTCAGGGCATTTAGACATAGGACACCTGACAAATGGAGTGTCACACTTTTGTTCCCCCGCAAAACTGAAGGTATTGCCAAATCTTTCCATCTTTGTGCATACAATAATTTTGCTGTGGTTATCATATGTAAAAACAAAGTTCCATGATGTTTTTCCACTTGCTTATCCATCACTCCCAAGAGGAAAAATTCTGGTTTCAGTTGTATATTAATCTTTAAAATCCTCTAAATCAGTGTATGCATTTGAACCCAAAATCTAGCTTTTTTACACGTCTACCAAGCATGATAAAATGACCCTTCCTGTTGTTTACATTTACAGCATAGATCTGAAGTACCTTTATACATTCTAGATAATTTTTCTGGTGTCATATACCAACAGTACATCATTTTATAAAAGTTCTCTTTAAGATTATAACAGTGTAAATTTCAACTGCATATATTCCAATTGTTCCATCTGTATATTATAACCAACATTTTAGCCCACTTTATCATACATTCTTTCACTTGTTCTCCCTCTGTTTCAAATTTCAATAAAAGTTTATACATTTTAGCAATCACATGTTCATCATTTGTACACAATTCCATTTCTAAGTCAGTCTTACAATATTCAATACCATAAATTCTTTTGTCTACTTTGAATCTTTCTGATAACTGTAAACAGGAAAACCATTGACAACTATGTCCCTCTGTCATCAGTTGTTCTCTTGATTTTATGTTATATTCTCCTTGACAGAATACTAGTATCTCACAGTATGTTAACTATTTGTGTTTGAAATCTATGATTTCTCGTCTATAGAATGCTTCTTGTGTTGAGACCCACAAAGGTGTTTTGGGGTACAACCTGGATTTGTATCTATTCCATATTCTCAGTATGGCACATCTAACATAATGATTTTTAAAATCTACATTAACCTTGACTTTATTGTACCACAAATGTCCATACCACCCAAATCTCAGGTCATGTTCTTCTAACTCTAAAAGTCTTCTATTTTTCAGCAACACCCACTCTTTCATCCAAATGAAGCAGTAAGCTGCAAAATACAATTTCGAATTGGATAAACCCAATCCTTCTCTTTCCTTTGCATCTTGTAACATCTTATATTTAACTTGTGGCTTTTTTCCCTTGCCATACAAACGTAGATAGTTTAAAGGACAGTTAAAGGACAATATTAGAAATGTGTCCAACATTTTAGAATACTTGGAGCGGCATAACTTTAAAAAGCCGCATTGATTTTCTTAGGCAAAACTTAACTTTTGCCACTGTTTAAATTGTGCATCAGTTGTCAAAACAGGTATTGTCTGAAACAAAAACATCATTCTAGGCAAAACATTCATTTTCATAACAGAAATTCTCTGCAACAATAACAATTGTAATTTCTCCCATCTTAACATGTCTTTCTAAACTTCATTCCATGTCTTAACGTAATTATTTTGAAATAACTTACAATTCATGTTTGTCATGATGATACCCAGATATTTTTTCTCAGTCTTAAAATTCATTTCCTTCATTGATTCTGTTTGATCCTGTATTTTTATGTTTTTGTTAACATCTTCACCTTCTGTTTGTTAATCTTAAAACCTGCTAATGTACCAAAGTCTTTTAATTTTCCCATTAATGTTTCAATTCTCTTTAAAGGATCTTCCAAAACCAACACCAAGTCATCTGCAAAAACTCTTAACTTATAGGTGTCTTAATCTTTACTCCCACAATTTTCTCGTCTTGTATCGCTATTCAATATTTTAAGAACTAAAATAAGAGAAGGGGCAGCAGGCATTCCTCTCTTGTTCCTTTTTGTACCTTACAAGGTTTTGTTAGATCTCCATTAACAATTATTTGTGCTTTCTAGGCCACATAAATTGATCTTACCCATTTAACAAAATTCTCTCCAGAATTCATATCTTCCAAAACTTTGAACAGGAAGGCCCAGTTCAAATTGCCAAATTCTCTGTGTCTAAGAAAATCAATGTGTCTTTTTAAATTTATGCTGCTCCAAGTATTCTAAAATGTTGGACACATTTCTAATATTGTCCTTTAACTCCCTTTTAGGTAAAAACCCACATTGATCCTCTTGTAAACAATTGAATAGTGAGTATATTGGCCAATAGTTTCTTTTTAAACTCAAATCTTATCCCTCTTTGGGTATTAATGCTATAATTAATGCTCTTTCCAGCTCTCTGGCATCTTTCCTCTCTGTAAAATAGAGTTCATTGTTCTGTAAAGGTTGTGAAAGTTCATCCTCAAAACATTTATAAGATTCTGGTAATCCATCTGGTCCAGGCACAATTTAAAGGAAATTGAATTACAAAACGAGATTACTTGAAATAAGAACAAACATTCCCTTGCCCTATATTTTTTTATTCTGTTGTGAAAAATATATTTTCATGGTAGAGCATTTAAGGGGCCGTATTTTGTCCATTCATCCCTTTAAGACAGTGTTTCTCAATGTCAGCAACTTTAAGATGTGTGGATTTCTGTGGATTCCAATGCTGGCTGGGAAATTCTGGCAATTGAAGTCCACACATCTTGAAGTTGCTGAAGATGAGAAACACTGCTTGAAGAAACTTCAAAGATCCTTCAAGGATTTAGAGATGCACAAAGAGTTGCATGCACCTATCTAACTATCCAGCAGAGGGCAATAAGAGCTGCCATTTCCCAAGGAGCCTCAAGCCTAGTTCTTATTCATCTTATGCCTCTGGGCCCAGTAACAAAGTCTGAATGGTGGTGGAACAATTCATGCCTTCCCCACCCCCAGATCATGTCACTTGTGAGCTGGGTGTTCTGTGGGGATAGCCAGTTTAACACAATCTATCCTGTTTCGTTTTGAGAGTTGAACAAATAGGGTCTGTGTGCAAATGGGGACTGACGCAGCCAATGCATTTTTCTGCTGTTGATTTTTTAGTTTTGTTTGCTGTTGATTTTCCCCTTGTGATCTGCTCCATTACGTGTTGTTGTTGTTGTTTTTGTCTGGTCTTTGTTTGTAATCTTTGCTCTAATGTTGGGTCTTGCCACTTGCTTTGTGTGCCTAATGGAAACAAAAGCAGGATTGTGGAGTCCTTGGAGTTCTCTGACCATGTGAAGGGCAATCTAAGATCTATATGAACAACTAGATATCTGTCTTCATTTCTTTTCCCTGCTGGATCAAATAAATTCAAGTCCTTATCCCACTTCCTAACTGAAGCTATCAACTATAAATTTGCTGGGGCAAACTGAAGATATGATTGCATGACTGCAGAGATTTATTTCCTTCCATTCCTTTAGGACAGTGTTTCTCAGCCTTGGCAACTTCAAGATGTGTGGACCAACTCCCAGAATTCCCCAGCCAGCTGGGAGTTGAAGTCCACACATCTTGAAGTTGCCAAGGTTGAGAAACACTCCTTTAGGAGTTTAAGGTAGTACACATAGCATTCTGTTCCCCCACTCCATTTTCCTCTACAACAACCCCTGAGAGGTCAACTAAGAATGTGTGAGTGGCTTAAAATCACTGGTCACAACTTCCATGGCAAAGGATGGGCTTGAATCTGGGTGCTCTGGCCCTAGTACAGCAGGATCCCATTCCAAATTCCATTTTAAATTTTTGGTCTTTGTATTGTAGAGGCAACAGGGCTGAAGGCATGTTAGAAATGCCTCAAATTACCAATAATCTGGGATATATCAGTGAGGCTGATGTGAAGCGTCAATGGCAGCCTTTTTCAGGCCAATGGTCTTTCAGGGATGCCATTCCAAGGCTGCAAATTATTGGAGCTGAGTTGAGGTCCAATACATCTGCAGAATCCTCAGTCAGAGAAGGCTGGTTTCTACTGTTAGATCAGCCTGTAAATCAAGTAACCAATGCTCAAATAAGATCTAATTGTCTAAGTCAGGGGAGGCAAACTTTTTGTGGCTAAGGTTGCCCCTTTTAAACAATTATTTCTGGGAACAGCCAAAGGTCATTGAGCACAGAATTTTCAGAAGACTTTTTAAAAAGCCACCCTGTTTCTCCTCCCAAGGCTGTCGTTCTTGTGTGCAGAAAGCCAAGTGAATTGTTTTAGGCAGCAGCAGTATTTGGGGAGAACAAAAGTTGGAAGAGCAGGAGTGATGTTGGAGAAGAACAGCGAGGCTTTGTAAGAAGGGTGGGGATTTTTTATTATTATAAAGTTGAGGATGAGCGGAACCTCTTGCAGTGGCCAACAATGTTGATGGGCAAGCCTAAAGTTAGCTTTGGATACAATCAGAATCAAAGCAGCTTTTTTTCTGTCTCTCTCGTATCCACTTTCCTCTTTTAGCAGCCGCCTTTGCTTTATCTTCTGTCCCTCTGACCCAAACTGTTTCATTACCTGAGGCAAGGTGGCACTGGTCCATCATTCCACCTACAGCAGCTGAACTGGCTACTGAATTCTACTTCAACACGGAAGACAGCAGTGCATCAAACAGAGCACATCAAGATGGTGGCATAGCTGAGACCCCATGCAAGCCACTTCTGCAGAGGAACTTCTCCTTGCTCATCCACCATGGTGAGGCTGGCCCGGCTACCTGGCTAACTCTGGCACCATCCCCCCTCTTCTTTCCCTCCCAGTAGATACTCAGAGACAGCCATCTCCCTTACTCCAGAGATCTGAACTGATCCTGTACCGATAGAGTTGCCATATTCCAAACCTCCAAATCCAGGCAGCCTAATCTGTATATTATGCAAATAGATCCAGCATGCAAATTAGGCTGATTTGCATTTTAAAAAGAATTTCTCAAAGTAAAAGAGCCAGGGAAGCTACATCTCCCCTTCCTTTACTCCCGATTGTTTCCTTCTTCTCACCCTCCCCACTAAGCAGGCTGCTACATTTTTTTTTACTCATTTTGTGGGTGTGTTGGTATAACACTCTGGGCCAGCCACCTTCTTTTGTCCTGTGCCTGCCTGCTCGCCACACCTTCTCATACGCCCTCATCTTTGCTTGCGCAAGCCCCTGTCTTTCTTCCTCTGCTAGCTGTTCCCTCTTTGGCACTTTTCTCTTCTTCCACCTCCATCTGTGTTATGTCTTTCGGTTTCTGATATTTTCATCCACTTGCTTGTGGCTGCTGCCACTCTTGTCTACCTCATTCTCTGGAAAATGTACCCACACCTCTGAATTGCCTTTGTTTGCCAACTTGTGTGTCCCTGACAATCCTGTTGCTGCTGTCTCTCCTGGCCACACACAAACCTCCTCCATGCTTTCACCACCTGAGGCCACGTCATGCCCCTCTTCACACTCTGACCATCCACTTACCTGCTTCCACCATGCTGTTCTCCTCCTCCCTCCTCCAATGCCAGGGAGCACCCACCCATGTGCTCACATGCCTGCCCTCCTGGCCAATCACTCTTGTGTTTTCCTCTCCTGACTCCTCTGCTTTCCAGCACAATGCACTGTGCTGCACTGAAACTGGGCAAAAAAAGTGTGGGATGAAAAGGACTTATTTGCATCATTTGGCAAAGCCCCTATTTGGAGGGGGCTTTGGCAGTTAGGATGAGGACTGCATGTAACTCTGGATAATCTTCCACCTAGTTTAGCTCTTACGTTCCTATGCTCTGGCCGTGGGAAACAAAATAGCCAACATTCTAGCGCTGGAACATTGGAGATAACGGGCTCAAAGTGAGCAGTGTATGTTCTCCAGTGCTACCCCTCTGTGCCAATACACTACAGACACACAGAAAGATGTACTGAGGACTTTCCCCATCCCTGCTCTCATCCTATCGCTATTTTGTCAAATTCTTCCAAATCTGCCCAGTAACAGCAAGAACACCCCCTCCGCCCCACCAAATGCCAACACCTACCCTTTTGCTTTTTCTTCTATAGCAGTCAAAACACACTGGCCACTGTCCTAGGCTTTCAGTTTCCCAAGCTTTATAAGGGTGTGCCGTTCCCACCGAGAGACAATCAGGTTTCAAGGAACAAGTTGTTTATCTCTCTTTGCTTCCTGGTGGTTTCTCCCCACCCCCCACCCCTCACCCCTTCTTCTGGTCATCAGCAGCTGCTCTTTCCCCATATACTTTGGGGCTTGTAGATACCAGATGAATGAAAAGATTCCTTTGGCTTCCTTTGGTTATAGAAAGCAAAGCCACCCCTCCCTCTTCAGGGTTCTCAGCCACAGGAGGCAGAGGAACTATTTCTTACTGTTTATGGAATGACTCAACAAGAAAGAAGAAGCAGAGAAGAAAGAGCGGAGTGTATGGCAATTCTGGTTAGAACATTTTAAGAGACTCGAGCCCAGCTGGTTGTTCTCTTGTCTTTGCTGAACCAAAAGTCTTCCTTATTTGTATGAACTGGCCCTAGGAGCAGAACTTCCAGAAAATGCTGATAAAGAGTGTAGATGAATACTTGTGAAGATGCACTCAGGAGTATTACAATGACCTTTCTTCTCCGTACAGCCCCACCAAGGTGCATGGTGTTTTATATTAGAGCTACCAGATCCAGGCTGCAAGAACCCATTGACCACTAAGTAGCAGAACAGGAGTACAGAAAATGCTCCTTCTTTCCTGCCAACTGGTGGTCATCTGTATTTTTGCAGCCTGGATCTGGTCTTTGGTGTTCTTTATACCCTGACTTGCTGTCTTTGAAAGACAGCATTGACTGGGAATCCTACATCTTATAGTTCTAATGTATTTGGAAGACATCAGATTGAGGAAGGTTGTTTTACAGAATTAATATGAGCTAAAAGATAGCTCTTGTGTTTGCTGGCCATTAATAAGAGGAGCCAATATGCTATTTCCCACAGTACTATAAGGAGTCCCTCAGCAAGTGTAAGATCCACACTAAGACTACCATGTGTGGACTGCAAACAGCAGGACAACCACTAGCGAGCAGCAGAAGCATACATGGTAGCCCCAGGCACACCCCCTTGCCATGGTTGGTCCAACATCTGGGATGTAGGGCTAACATATCTGGGCCGTCTAGCAGCAAAAATTCTAACTCTTTTCTGCCATGTACTCATTTTTTGGATTGTTAAAGGTCAGATATGGTAACCTTACTTCTATGCCTCTGATTCTGACAACACATGATACATATAATGAACAGAAGCCTCTAGTAGCCTTTTCTGCCATGAAAGTGTCAGATCTCTTTTTAAAGCCACCTACAAGAATACACCGTATATAGAAATGTTTGATTTAAAAAGGCCTTCACCACCGCTCACCATTGCCTCACCAAAATCCAACACTAAAATCCCCATTCTGTGTTTTCCAGGTATTTCATCCAGAGCCAGACTAGCCAGGAATATGAGAATTGTGAGTCAATCAGTACAGAGGGTGCCACAGCTGAGTCAGGAACTCTAATCCAATCAGATCAGAGCCACCTATATTGGCCTATGTCATCAGTTTGCTAGCAACTGGGAAAAAAATCCACAATATTATGAAACCTGTGATTTCTCATGTTTGACCAATGTTTTTCCCTCCTCCACATGTTCTAATTATTCCATTTTGCAATCATGTGATATAGATTGAGAATGGGGGATGGCAGGCGAAAGCAATCCAAGGCAAACAACGTCTCTGCATTTCTTTCTTAGGGCCAGCAATAGGTCTGTGCCCCCAGTTATCTGTCTACTAGCCCTCCCTCAATTTACTAGTTCAGGATCTGCTCCAGAATCAGCTCCTGACCAATTTTCAAAATACAGATCAGCAGTGTAGATCAAAGCCCATGTGATTCAGGTTCCTTTGGAAATAGCCAGGCACTATGGATATAAATGAGCTTGTGTTCACAGGTGCTGAAGGTGCAAATGATCAAAGGAAAGTAGGCTGCATGTTGTTCATATGCTGTACTATTACAAGTGTACCATTCTCTTCCAAGGACAAAACTCACAAGCAACTGCTTCTGCCAGTTGTTGTAGAAGGTGGGCATGCCCATTCAGCCATCTCTAGCAGCATCTGTAGCCCTTCTGCCCCATTCTCCATTCTTAAAAAAGTGGATATGTGAATGAATGTTCAAATGACTACTGTACTCTAAACCATTAAAAAAGAGAATTAAGGGTAAGAGAGAAAAACAGATTATTAGTATTCCAATAACAAATCAAGGTATCTTTTGAATGGCTGGGGAAGGTCAGCGTTGCGAGGCTACTTTCACTGGATGAAAGGGGAAGCCATCATATATCTTATTTAAAGTGTATCTGCTTGAATGTGATTTGCATTTTTGCAATTCATTACTTGACCTCACTGAAAGGCGCCTGGCAATATTAATAGAGATAAATGTTTTTTTCCCATTGCCTTTACTTTCATTCCCTTTTGGGAAGATCAGTATCACACAATCACTCAACTTTGTGCAGGTCACCCTGCCTGTACTCTGTCCCTGGGTTGGGTTCCCTCTATTCTTCAAAACCCACCCTCCCATTGCTGCATTGCCAGCCACACCGTCCAAGTAAGACTCGACACTGTCTGCTTGGTCTCCAGTGGAGCCAAGTTACAATTACATAAGCTGTTTGTCAGTTCACTGAAGGAAGTGAGATGGCCCAAGGGGTTGAATTGGTTTCATATGTTTCATGTCAGCATTCTCGGTATTCCCATATTTGTGCAAAGTCCCAAAATAAGCAGACTTCACCCTAGGGTGGTTCTTCTGCTAAGCAGAAAAAGGCAGTCCTGATGCTATCCCTTGCATACAAAAGGTCATGCATGAAAAGTCCAGTTTATTCTCTCTTCCTCAGTTGCAATGAACAGTTTAGGTCATATGCCAACTGCAGAGGAATTCCTGGTTTCATTTAGCTGTAGAGCTAGCTTAAACCAGTCCCTGAATATTATGAGTAATGCTTGGGTCAGGAGAGGATCTTGGAAACAATTTCATGCTTTTTGGTTAGAACAGGGATTGCAAGTCACTGGTAACACTCTTTTTCCTCACTCTTCCACATGGAGTTGACTTCTCACTCAAGGCACACATGACCAGGCTCAAATCTCATTCATTCATTCATTCATTCATTCATTCATTCATTCATTCATTCATATATATATATATATATATATATATATATATATATATATATATATATTTCAAATTTAGATACCGCCCATCTCACAAAAGTGACTCTGGGCAGTTCACAATAAAACAGCAATAAATATTAAAATACAATAAAAACAATATAAAATAGAATAAAAACCAAACACATACACAAATTGTCCTACTTCAGACACATTATGCAAAAATCTAGCTCTCTGGAAAAGGCTCTGATTCTGGGAAAGGTAGAAGGAAGAAGAAGAAGAGGATGCCCAGCAGCAAGGTGGATGGACTCAATTGGAGTGGCAGATTGTCATGGAGAAAATCTATCTATGTGGTCGCTAAGGGTAAAAAATGACTTGATGGCACCTAATCGATCAATCCACGTGGAATGGAGGGTATGGATCTCCAGAAGTTCTGTTCCTGTAGACTGAATGCCTTTGAGCATATGCAGCAAAGGCAGAAAACCTGAAGCTCCTCAAAGACCTCCGAACCCCTCTCCTTTGAACAGAGTTCACACAATTTGATGGCAACTTTTTCCATCATGGCCCAGAGCTGCTGAGAGTCGGGTGGCATACAAGTTTAATAAATTATTATTATCATTTTCAAATTTTGCTCTAAGCAACAGAATAGGTTTCAAACAGGGCTTTTTTTTTTTGTACAAAAAAAAAAATCTTCCTGTTCCAGAAAAGAAAAAAATCTTGGTCTCAACCATTGCAGCTCTCACCTTTCCAAAAAACATTAAGTGTGCTGGAGCCGGCTCATACCGGCTCACAAGAGCCAATTGTTAAATTTTCTGGAATTTTGCGAGCTGGTTGAAAGCATAGCTGGGCCACTACACTTAGCTCACCGATCCGCTGTTTGGCACCTAGTGGCACTGGGCGGTGGCAGCAATGGAGCCAACTGTTAAACATTTACCAACACACCACTGGCTCCTTGCCACCGAAAAGTTGTCCCCACCTGCTATTGAGTGCCTTTTTTCTTTTGAAAAGAAACAGTTCTTTGGAAGTCCAGATTATACATTTCTCTGAAGCTTTGCCTTGTCCACTGTGGACTATTTGATCTTTTTTGTATAATCCAGTAAGACACAGGTGCTTTGTTTAGCAACCATCATCCAGGCAGGGGATCAAGTAGGTGTAGAATGCCCCACTCTGAAAGAGCATATTTTTATTCAAGCCAACATATCCACATAATGCCTACCTAGTTTATACAAAAGAAAAAAGAAAAGAAAGGAAAGGAAAGGAAAGAGAACTCACATATTTTATACTTTTGTGTTGTCATTTGCCCAAAATAATTACATTTTGGATGGTTTACAGCTCAGGATATTTACAGCTGAGGATATAAATATGATGCTATGAGAGACACTTAGTCTTAAGATGCATTTGAAAACCTATCCCACCCCAGATGTGCTTATATACAGACACCACAATTATTGCTTCAGAACATTTGTTTAAATAAGGTCTTTTGCAGAGAAAACATATGGCTCAATTGCTGATTGTTAAGAATGACATTTCACTCTTGTGAACACTCTAATGTTCACACTCAACACTCTAATGTTCATTCCCTGCAATTCCTGCCAATTTTAACTCAGCGAAGGGAAGAAGAATCAACTGCAGTGACCGGGTTGGGAACTAATCATCACAAGAAGAAATTATTCACTTGAACTTGCAATTCTGAATGATTGAACTTGGTTCTGCTATTCTTCATGTGCATGTTTATGAATTAATGAAACCAACCTCTTCCTCTCTAAGATAGGGCGGGCAGACCTGTTCATTTCCAGATATATGGCCCTCCTAGACTAAGACTGATTTCTGGGAAATCTGCTCAAATATCTTTATTTGAAGAAAAAGTCCTATCCTGTATCAGCTATTGTTTTATTTGTGGGCCTCTGATGCCTATGGCTTGCACATACAAGCCAATCTCAGGGAGGAACAGCAGCAGCCTGCAGGTTGTACAGTAGTACAGCTAGCAAATCTGAGCTGAAAAAAATCCAGACGCTCCCTAGAAATGTATCTCTTTGCTGCCATCTATTGACCACCTTACTCAGTACACAAGACTGACTTGTAATGTTGCGCTATCTGTTTAAGTCCCGTACAGTAGTGTCTATTTAACTCCTGAATCAGTATGGCTCCATTTGTGTTGCACATCTTATAAATATCCAGTTGTGATTGATGGTGCTAAAGCTAGACACACGATGACTGGGTGTCAGAACTTTCCCACCTGGAATGGTAACGTGGGGTACCATCACCCAGCTTAAAGTTAAAATTGAGCTCGAATCTCTTGAGGGGCATGGGTTTGGATCACATCACTCCTGCTTGGTTTGGTAGATCATAGCTGTTGTAGGTGTCTTTCCTTTCTTTGTTCCTCAGAATCAAATCATAACCCCAATAATCTAGAGAAATCCCTAAGAGAACTGCTAGTTTTTTTCTGCTACCACCAAACCATTTTCTGTTTTGGAAATTCTTTATCTCTCCCCACCCCTCTTCTCTTTCTCTTTCAAATCAGCCCACATCAATTCATTGAAGGATAAAGGCCAATGTGGGTTGGTAGGTGTTTTTTCAATGTCCCCATCTACTGTAGGGCTGAAAGAGAAAGAGAGTGATTGTCTCAGTCACCCTGCCAGCTTCCATGCCTAAGGGAAGACTAGAACCTGGGCCTCCCTGCTCCTAGTCCAGCACCTTAATTATCACACTACACTGACTCTTGTATATGTATATGATATATGATTGTATATGTATATGTATGAGATAACATCACTTGGTAGAACACAGGGAAGGTATAGAACAGAACAGTTACTTCTTTATAACTTTTGAACAAAGAATCAAATGAACTTATATAAGTTGAAAAGAAGTGTAAACAGGAGATTGCAGTTTAGGTTAATTAATTTACAGAATACTCTTAACTGTCACTGCAAGATGACTCCTAGTTCTAAATATATGTAGATTATGAGCTTTGTCTTCTCTGGCAATACATGTCTAATCCAAAACCCATCACTCTGACAGGTAGAGGATTTTCTTGGGTGAGGACTGTGAACTTCTTTCAGACCCATCCTTGTACCCACACCTCTCCAGATCCACTCCTTGTTGCCTCCTCCCTCCAGAACTTGGGTGGCGGTGCCCTACTTTACCAGTCCTTGAGAGACAGGTCTTAATACCCGGTCATCACAGCAACATCCTTATTTTTTATTTGAAATGTGTAGATGTGCAGGAGACCTACTGGGGAAAATTAAAAATTATCAACTTGTTGGGGGAAACAAGGGTCTGACAATCTTAGTGGTGTAGCATATGTACATTTCTTTCCAAAGGAATATCCTCCTTCTTTTAAAGTCATGCTTGTGTTGTGGGAATCAGACAGAACAACTGCATAACTCGGGTTCTGACAACCTTATGCTGTTAGCAGTAAAGCCTCTCTTTGTGTAGTAGGATTACAATTACAACTTCAGGAATCCTTATCTGAGCAGTTTTGCTTGGAAAACAAATGATGAGATTTAGCTATGACCTGAACAGGTTACTGCTGCAGTCATTGCCTTTTGCACTTAGTTGTTGAGCTAATAGCACAGGAGGAAGAGAAATCTCAGTTAAACTGACTGACTGAAAAAGATTTAATCAACAAGAGTTCATAAAGGAGCATAATGCATGTCACTCTGTGTGAGAAATTCAAGATAGTTCCTGTTTTCAGTAGAGCCCCTCAGTTTAGGCAAGTCTTAGCTGAGAAATTCCCCAGCTCAAAGTTCTGCCCATTTTGGTTGCCGGCAACCCTTGAGAGAAAATCACATTTTGGCAAACAGGCTGTTTTTTTCTTGTGAAGTGGAAGCGTTGCCATGGAGGCATCTCAGTTCCTCTCCCTGCCCTTTGTATCTTGCTTTGTATTTGAAATTCTAGATGAATTCCAGCCCATCCTATTAGCTAGCCTACAGGATCAAGAGGACAGCTACTGTGATTTGCCTAGTTGCTGTATATCAGAGGGGAAAAACACTGCTGTTCATCATCTGGAAGAGAGGATAGACATCCGTTCATATCATTCTCTCCCCAGCTACTGTCACATGCACTTTAAGGTTTAGCCCTGACTAATACAGAGGCAAGAGAACAGATTTACCTGCTAATTTTCAGCATGACAAAGAAAAGAAATTGAGGACACTTCCAATTACATATGCATTGAGTAACAGGTAATTTGCATTCTTGGGAGCCATTCTACTTCTCTGCTTTCTTCACTGAAGGAGATAAATGCAACTAATCCCATACAAAATGTTTTAAAAGTGCCAAGGAAGCACAGATCTGAATGGAATTGGAAAACCAGGTGATTTTTGGTAAATCTCTAGCAGTAGATTCTAGTTCAAACATGGCCTGTTCGGTTAAGATGAAAAGGAAATGGCCTGGGTGAAAGCAACCACCCCAGTTACACTAGGAATCATTGGGTTTCTTAGCTAGGAATGAGAAGTTGGCTAACCAACGCTGTACCCTCAATAATCACACAGAAATGGGATTTGTCCAATGTCTGATTTTCATGTAAGGACATGTCTGCTTAATTGCCTGACCTACATAACTTTTAATGATGCAGGAAGAAGCCCATTTTTCTTTGGATTTGGTCAATCTATTCAGGTTGTTATTCTCTCCGTTTTAATTTCCTTAGTATACTAATTCCCAGGTTTTTTCCCCTTCCCTGACGCTCCCTGGGAATCAGAAATACTCAGTTCTGTGTAGACCCAGATATTCCAAAACAGTTTAGCTCCATTGAGGCTACTAAAAATTATGTTGAATCTGAAGCAGTGATATGTAGTTACTCTTTCTCATGCTTTCCAAACATTTTAGCGTTCTATGTTTCTTCCAGAAATTGGCGTGACTCTTTTTCTTTTTCTTTGTTTATACTCACAGCTATTCTGATAACTCTCATTGTCCTCATGTGAAACCCATGTACAGGACAGGAAGCCACAGTCAGGATGGAACATGTAGAAATGGACTGGCTCCAGGTTGGCAAAGGAGTGATGCAAGTCTGTATAGTTTTTCCTTATTTATTCAGTCTACATGTTGATTGTATAGAGAGGGAGGATGGATTGGAAGATGAGCATAATCTTAGAGCTGGAGGAAGAAACATCAGTAACCTGCACTATGCTGATAACACTAAGATGAACTGTAAAGAAGACCAAACTGATGACTGCAGGTACAGCAACCATCCTTAGAACTGACAATGAAGGTAATGGTGGTGGATTGCTTCTGCCTTTTAGGACTGACTAACAACAATAAGGGAAACAGCAGTCCTAGACCAGCACGTGGGAAAAGAACAATGGAAGCTTTGGAAAGTATATTCAAATGCCACAATGTGCCTATACCTACAGTACAATGATGAGAATCATGCAGGCAACCATTTTCCCTGTGATCCTTTGTGGGAGTAACGTTGGACTTTGTAGAAGCAGGATAGAAAAAGTATTGATGCTTTGAATTTTGGTGTTGGAGAAGACTCCTGAGAATACCGTGGATAGCCAAGAATACGAACAAATGGATCGTAGAACAAAGCAAAGCAAAGTTCTCTTTTGAGGCACAAATTACCAGGCTCAGTTTATCATATTTTGGACACATTATGTGAAGACGTGGCTCTCTTGAGAATTCTATACTATTGGGAAAGGTGGAAGGAAATAGAAGAAGAGGATCAGCAAGGTGAATTGACTCAATTACACTGGAGATGGATGCACTATTGGAAGAGCTGAAGGACCAGGCTGGGGACAGACTGTCCTTGAAAAGGTTTATTTATGAGGCCTCTAAGAGTTGACACTGATTTAATGGCACATAATCACTTTTTTTTTTTAAAGACATTTAGTTGACATAGACTTCAGTGTTGATTGTTTAACGATTTTTGACAATTGACATACAATGGTAGTTATATCTGACAACTTATAAAGTTTAAGAATAGGTACATTCCCTATCAAATATTCAAGATATATTTGTCAACACATTTTTAAAGTCTTAAATTCCAGACCTGGAAGCAAAATTTCACATTTTGCCTGCAACTTTGGAATATTCAAATTGGAACATTTGGCAGATTTTATTTTTGTGGACTTTTTACCTGGGCTAACCAAGATCTTTCTGTAGGCATATAAAGTTCCAATAGTAGACAATATACATACTGGGGGTCGAACTGTTGGATTTTTGGTATTCTCTGAGCTGCAAGAAAACTATCAAATTTAGAGAACATTAAGAACCTAACATACAAAGTTGCTGTAGTATGGAAAACGCTGGAAAAGCTGACTTGCAATAATTTTAAATGTGCTAACTGTTGTAAAGGAATCATGCCAAAAAGATAACTTATCTCCAGGTCAATATTCATACTTGCAATCTTTTCTTATGAAATGCGGTAGGTGCTATTATGCCTATCCAGAGTTACCCAGTCAAAGGGTTTGATCTGAAGTTTCATGATCCCAGCTTCTCTGTGCCCCTTCCCCTCTCCCCCCCCCCCCGCACCCAGATCCAGGAAAAAGAATAACATCTCAGATGAAATCTAAGGAGGTAGACTTTATCCTCTTGAATTTGTTGGAGAAGCTGCCTAAACAAGAGCTCCTTGAAAAGTTTGTACTCCAGTGATTCTGGACTATTTCATAAAACACTTTGAATACCTGTTATTGCTGTTAGGTGGTCTTGATACCCATATGATGGACCCAATCCATGAATTGGAGTTTGGCTCTAAAATATACACATAAATTGCATAACCCATGCATACATACTCTGCTAGTTTCCTAAAATGCAACATGGCAGCTTCACACACTGGTTCACACACTACGCTAAACATTTCACCCAGATTAATAAAACATAATTGTTGTGTTCATATAGCATGGTATGGCCAAAGAAATGAACCATTTTTTGGATTAGTGCAGTGACTCATACAACTTAAGACCTACTAAACCTGTTCCTCATTATAGAATATTGTGAGCATATTGTGGGAGTCCAGTCCACGAGTACTTTACAGTGAAATTCCAAGACCTGGTTTGTGTTCCTGGTTTGGTCACCCTGGCCACTAAGAACATTAACCGCAGCAGCCCAGAGTCCCTGAGATACATCTCCAACAAGCTAAGTATGGGGGGGGGGGCTCCTGTGCTCCTTGGACAAAGTCCCACTTGGGAAGCTAGAAATATTTGTCCAGTCCTAAGCCTTTGTGGATGCAATACATAGGATCTTTATATAACTTTTTACAGACCCTTTCCTGAATAAGATTTTTCCTTTCTGTATGCTGTATGCATTAAAGGGAGAAAATATTACAAGTGGCTGCAGCTGTTTCCAGAAGTTATTAGGAAGAGGAGGAATTAGAGCTTGGCTTAGGTTTAGCTGAGACACATTGTTCTGGTTCCATGAAGGACAGCTTTGGGCTCCTCCTAGTTCTGGCCGTGTTTTGAATGACTATTAGGGCTAATCTTACTGCTGTTAGTGTACTTATGGGCCAAAGAGCATCTTCACTTGGAAAAGTTACACTCAGGAGCCTGAGTAGGTCTTTTCAAATAATGGTGAAGTCCTACAGCGTAATGGTCTGAGCATTTTCTACTGATATTGTAAGAAATGCATCTTTAACTTAAGGGGATTGGCAAAGTAGCTGATGTTTGCTGGTACCGCTAATACAGATAGTGATGGTGCCAAAGTTCATAAATATTTGTTTCTAAATACTGTGACTATTTTTCTGAGCAGTGCTAAGTTTCAGGGGTGAACACTACTTACCTAGCCTTGAAGTCTCTTGCAAGGAAGTTCACTGGAAGATTAGGCCATTTGTAACAACTGAATTTATTGGCAAACACATGAATTGAGTATATAAGGAAGTGCAGCATAAACATACCAATAGATAATCAGTGAATTGTCCAGCATCAGATCTCTAGAAAGGTACTAGTTGCCCCCAAATGTGTTTGCTTAAAAAGTCAACATGTATCACATTCTTAGTTATGAATTGTTTTGTTTAGCATGTTGCATGATCCCAGCCATTATTGTTTGTAAACCATGATTAATGGTTTAGTATATGTAAGGCTAGCCAATTGTGGTTTAGTAAACAGTGGTTAAGCAAATTGTGGATTAATATGACAAATGAACTCCATCTTTATGTTTTAGTCTAACTCTTCTTTTGTGTTCCACTCAAAATCTACATTCTGTTGTGTCCATTACTTCAAAAGTTCTCATCCTGTGGGTTAGGAAACACACACACACACCCCGGGGGCGGCAGCAGAGGTCACAGGCAATGTAGAGGAGGGTTGCATCTTTTTAAAAAAAATCTAATTGTGTGGGCAAGGTGTGAGTATTATCAAAATTCAGCCTGGGCTTTGCAGCCTGCTTTTTCCATGCAGCCCAGATACAGGCTGGCCTAGCCAAAGGAAGAGTGAGTTTTGAGGGCCCTCCTTCTTTGCCTGCATGGGCAAAGTGAGAGCACTGTCAAAACTCCCTCAGGCCTCAGCTGTTTGCTTTGTCTGTGCAAGCCTGCAGAAGGCAGCAGTGGTTTTACAATGTATGAGATCTCCTGTGATACATAGAGTAAAATTTAATTATTAAAAGTGGCATATTTATTTCTTGCATAACCCTAACCCCAACGATCACACTATTGCAATCCAAGAACATCTGACTTACAGTGTTACATAAGAATAGGGAAAAATACATTCTTTTTACTTATTTTATTCAATCATTCAGATCCAGAAGAAATATTGTCAGATAACCAGCTTCCATGCAAATGCATAATTCAGTGGAATAACCTACTTTTAACCAACCTTGTCAATTTTAAGATTCCAGCACATTATTGCTCAAGGCAACCCATGGGAATACTACTATTCACAGAACTCTGAAGTGAAATCTATAACAATGTGAACTTCTCCCGTTCACAGTAACCAGCAGCAGCATTACAAGATGAGTAATTATACATTAATTTTCTAGCTTGGCTCTTAATTCCAGTTAATTGCTGCCTCTTCCTATCTAGAAGGCTGCTAGGACACCCCAATCTTTGGGGCACAAATCTAGGACAGGGCTGATTGGCAAGGTCTGTTCTCTCCTTAAGCCAAGTGAGGCAACCATCTCAGGTGGCAGATTCTGGAAGATGGTAGGAAAGTTCTAGAACAGAAAGCTAGAGGCCAGGAAAGCTGTACTATACTGTATGTTCCCAAAGCTAGCCCTGTATTCTGCCTGCAGCTTGACAGAGATATTTTCCAAAAATCAGTAATAAAGATTGAAATGGTTGTCTTTTGTACGTGGAATGAGAGAGAGGACCCCATGTTAGGTAGAACATTGGGCTCTACCTGGTTGGGACAGGCCTGTGTGTGGTCCCTAATTCATTCCAATGACTCCTTCAGAAAAACAGAGCCAAATTAAAATCAGACTCTGGGGAGAGAATGCTATTTTCTGACTCAGTTTCGGAAAATAGATTGGTTTGCTAATTTGGAATTAATCTCGGAGGAGTCCACCCATCATTAATTCTAACAATAGGGACTAATCAGAAAGCATGTCAAAAATAGATAATTTACTTTGGAATTACAGATTCTTATAAGAGACCCAGTGTCTCTTATAAGATGTCCAGTGACTAAAATGCCAGATTGGACTGAGATCCAGATTCCCCTCTGCCACTGAATAACGTTTTGCGCATTGGAAAAAGATGATCAAGAGAACTAACTTTACAGTGGGAAGAAAGATGATGTGGCAAAAACCATTTTAAATATTATGACCACTGTTAGCATAGATTCTGACTATAAGGAAGAGCTCCTATTTCAGGAACTGAACATGCAAAAGTTTGGGGTTCACTTTTGGGCAGCTAAAACAGTTGCCTTGAATTGTTACATTTCCCCTGCAGCATTCTGATTTCAAACTTTTACTGAGTCTTTAGTACATATATGCATACATATATATGCAGATGAAAGTCATTTATGTATTTAAATCTTTTCTATACTACCTGCCATGCTCTGTATGTTCAGGCCATACACAACATTAAAATGTTTTTATAAAATTTAAAATAAAACATAAAATAATTTCAAAAATTAAAATGTATGATGTATTGTATGTAAAATGTATACAGAGAGAAAAGTTGAGTTATAAAGAATATAGCTGAAAAGACCAAGGAATGATTAAAATTAGAAGAGGCAGGGAAAATGCAGATATGATGGAAATTTAAAAAAAAATGTTTTAGAAATATGCAAAAAAGGGCTAAACAAGGAGCCTCCAGCAGAGTGAATGGAATTAATAATAAAAGTGATGAAATGATTTGGGATGTGTTGAAGTGACATAATGCTGAAGAACTATTTTAGAAATCTGTATGTGAATGATAGTGATATATCAAATAGGGGAACTGAAATGAATGTTATAACTGTTGGTGTCCAAGAAAAAAATCTTGAAAAAGACATGATAAATGTTGTGAGAACACTAAAAATAGTTAGTCTTCAGGTGCTACTGAGGAAATGCTAACATGTGGATATGATTCACTTATGGAATGGCCATGTGACTTGTTGTCATACATGTGAAGGCTGCATCTGTTCCTAATAATTGGAATGAATGTTGTTATTGTTCCCCCTAGGCAAAGGGAAACAAAAGAAAAGTGAGTGCAAAAAAACCCCCCAAAAAACCCTGCAGGATTCATTTGTTAAGCATGCCTAGCAAGGTGTTTTGCAGAATTCTGATCCAAACAGTGCAAGAGGGGACTAAAAGCAACATTTGGGAAGAATAATGGAACTTTATGCTGAGGAGGAGATATGCAAACCAGATTTTTGCTCTTTCACAGAGAAATGCTAAATTGAGAAATGTATGCTTTTGAGAAAGAGTCTATTATATGATTTAGAGAGAGTTTATGGTAAGGTAAACAGACTTGCGGTATCAAATGTTTTATGTGAAAGAGATTACAATCTGCATAAAATGCACAAGGACTGAGCTTCTATCATAAGAGACAAAAGATTAGACTTAAAAATAGACTCAGAAAGATAAATTTAACTTAGCACAATTCTTAGCTACCTTTTTCCTATTTCTCTAAAGAATAGACTATCCTTCCAACTCTATGGGATTATTTATTTATTTATTTATTGTGCCTTCGAGTCAATGTTGACTCCTGGCAATTTCCTGGACTAGTCCCTGCAGTTTTCTTGGCAACATTTTCTGAAGTGGTTTGCCCTGGCCTCCTTCCTAGGGCTGAGAGAGAGAGTGACTAGCCCAAGGTCACCCAGCTGGCTTTGTGCCTAAAGCGGGACTAGAACTCCTGGTCTCCCAGTTTCTAGCCTGGGGCCTTGACCACAACACCAAAGTGGCTCTCCTATGGGAGATTATTACCAGTAAAATCCTTCTTGCAAATTCCTATTCTAATCAGAGATTGAAGGAGAATCTTAGCTCTCCCCCTTCTTTGGCATACAGCTTCTTTCTTGCTCTCTCCTGCCAGAGAACTGCCTGCAGCTTTCCAAATATAATAAACACTTTTCCACCTGGAAAAAGAGAGGTTATGGGGATCTGCCATGTGCTCAAGAGAAGATGTTGACTGAGACTATCTGCCTTCTGCTTGGCATGCAGCTGACAGTCTGGAGTGCTGTGAAAGCAGATTTGCTCCACAAGAAGTATTTAAGAAATATGAGGTAAAACAAGAAAAGGTCAAGGTCAAGAATGAATGGGTGAGTCTGGATTGAATCTAATAGTGAGTGACCAGTACAAAAGAAGGAAAGAAGAACACTAAGGTGACTTGATTATGTACAGAGAATGAATAAGGGTCCAAGTGCAAAATCAAAATATGAAGGAGGAATGGATAGATCATGAGAAAGGGGAAGACAAAAGAAGTGATAGCTGGATGGAGTTGATATGGTCCTCAAAAAGAGAGGGGTAAAAAATGTAAAGAACAAAGGCAATATATGAAGGATAAAAAAGTATGGAGAGGTATAATGAATGGTGTTTGTGTCAATTAGATTTAACTTGATTTCCTTTTCTTTTTCTTATGTCATATCTTTAATTTATTTGGGTTATTTCTGAATCTGTTTTCTCACTTTGCATATGTTTATTTGTTCCAGAAGGGAACAACATGATGGGTATGTATGTACATATGTATATAAAATGTATTAAAATATATAAAACATATATAAACTATTGGTCATGAGTAGTGGACCAGTACTAACTTGAGATGTCACATTCCAAGGTGAATAAAAATATTTTCAGCATCTACCTAAGTTGAAAGAACTATTGCCAAACAAATATTCACAAGATCAAGAAGACCTTTGTTGACAAGTGCAAAGGTCAGATGCATCTATATGGCAGAAGACACCTTACTATATCTTTTGGTCTGAAGTTGTTTAGGGCCTTAATGGTTACCATAATATCAAAACTTAAACTTGGGCTGGTAGCATCATATATCATATATTCATGGAATTGTACTCCAAATCTCTTGATAACTGTTCCCAGTGGTTTCATAAAGACACTGAATACCACTGGGGACAAGGTGGTTCCTAGAGATTCCTTAAACTATTCACCCAATGATTGACCCCACAGGTAGAAGTGGGGAACATCTGCAAAGCAATGGCCCTGAACCCCAACTTGCAGAGGCAACCTAATAAAATACAATGATCACTGGTATCAAAAGCCACTAGGAGATCAAGCAAAAAATAACAAGATTCCATTCCCCTGTTTTCTCCCAATAGGGGTTATCTATCAGGGTGATCAAGGCCAATTTGATCCCCAAACAAAGGGAGAAAAAGCAATTTCCTTCAAGACTGTCTATAACTAGAAAAAGTAGATTATCTGGATTCTGGCAGTACAGCTTCAGATTTGAGTATGGAAATAAAATGGTATTGGTTACTACTGTGGATTACTTGCAGTGAGAATTGAATAGAGGGGTATGGCCTTTCTTGCCATGCTAGAGCTCTCAGTTGCATTCATTACCATCAATCAGGGTAGTCTTCAGAACCGCCTGCAAGGGTTGGGAGTAGGAGGCATTACATTACAATGACTCCACTCCTTCCTGAGTAGGCAGGTCCAAATAGTGATGGTGGAAGATAAGAGGTTTCAGACAGATATTGAATAAAATAGAAGAGGAAGCTCAGCTTTTGGATACTTCACAGAGGAATGCCCAAGGGTTTATTCCAGAATCCTCCATTGATAAACCCCTCTACCTTCTCAAGAATTTTCTCCAGAAAGATCATCTTTCAATTTGGAATGAGGTATCTTCAATATAGAGATGATACCCAGTTGTACCCCCATGCTGTGGACATCTTAATCTGGTGTTGGCAACTGTAGGGATCTTGATGGGACAAAACAGACTCAGTTTAAATCCCAGCAAGACAAAGTGGCCATGTAGATAGAAATCACCTGGATTGAATGCTATTCCAACTTTAGGTCGTAATGGGGTTCCACTCTACCAAAATAAACTGGTGTAGGACCTGGTGGGTCTTCTGGATTTTCAGTTCCTGTTATAATAGTAGGTGAAGTCAATGTCCGGGAGAGTTTTCACCCAGCTTCAGTTGGTGGACCAGATGCAGCTGCCTCTGGAACACGATGCTATGGTAACAGTCATTCATGCTGTCATCATTCTGCAAATGCATTTTCTTTGGCATCCGCCTTTGAAGATTGCAGTTGATCCAACATACAATGGCCCACCAAATAACAGTTTGGATCTGGGTTAGCCAAGTCATATATACTCTGCAGGAGCTGCACTGGCTGCCAGTAGTTTTCTGAGTACAATTCAAAGCACTAGTCATTACTTATAAAGGCCTTATGTCAACAGACAATGCCAATGAACATAATGCAAATAGGTAGAAAAGAAGTTGAAGCTGTGCTTGAAATTAGAAGGGATTTTTTCCCCCTTTTAAACAACCCTCTTCATTGTAAGGTAGATGACAATTATGGTCACTATGTGATTTTGCAGCCAACAGCAATGTTTAACCAGAAGTAAATCCAACATTCAGTTTACTCTTTTGAACATCAGCACAAGCCTATAAATGACTACTTAGAAGTGGTGCTTTCTTTCAGGGAAATGAGCACAGGACTGTAACCGAAGAATAATCTCTCCCAAGCTGAGAATTCTGGGAATACATCTGAAAGGTGCCAAGTTTGGAAAGCCTACCCTAGAATATTTAGCAGTTGGTGCCAGCCTGATCAAGTTGAAATCAGAAGACAAGATCTAAAATTCAGGACATAAACAAGCCAACAAGCAATGACTTTTGATCCTTTTGAGAGAGGCTGCTGCTAAGATAGAGTTCATCTTAGAGCAGGAGACTGAGAAAGGCCCAGTGACATCTAAGTAGCCTTGATATGGGAGGAAGAAGAAAATATCCCTGTAACTCAAAGCAAGTATTTATATCTTGGACCATCTTCCACCTAGGGAAGAGCCTTTCACAGGCTCCCATGAGGGAGCCAATGTTCCAGTGAAAAGAGTAAGAAAAAGATTGACGCTGCCTATGGCCGCTCCAAGGTTCTAAAAAAGTGTTTGCCAGGATAGGGCAGGAGCCGCCAGAACAACTACTTGGCACACATCTGCCTTTCCAACAGTAGTCAATGAGCAGATCATTTCAAGTTCACTAGAGGACAATCTCAGTATTGTGATGCCTCTTGCCCACTGAGCAGGCTACAGAAGCTCCCAAGATATGGAGGCAGGAAGAGAAGATTACTCAGGGTTCAGTTTTGTGTCTAAATCTGTAAATAAATCATATTGAGAGGTGTCTATGGGGAATCAAGATAGCCACAACTGTGGTTGAAGCCGCACCCCCATTTTTACATGCTTTCTGAACATACCCACTTCCCCCCACCCCAGTGGATGGCCCAATCATGTTTATATTCTTTTATATAGCATGAGTCTAAAACCTCAGCCAGCAAATGTGGGTTTCCAAAGAAATAGCTGTGTCAGTCTTTTGCAGCAAAAACAACAGTTTAACTCATTAATTTCTTATCTCAGAAGCTTTTGTGGATCATAGTCCATGTCATCAATGAATGGGTACAAATTATTAGTTGCTCCATGTGTAATTATTGAAGTATTTTTAATTACCAGGAAAGACAACAACAGGGGCACAGTGGATAATTCTGCATTTGGTACCCAAATCACTTGAACATCCTTGAATCTCCTTGAATCTCCTACACTTTGACAGAAGAGAGGAGGAGAAAAGCACTTCACCTTTGATTTCTATATCAAGCTACTGTCAAAGGTGAAAAACAGGCTAGGCTGGTTTTCTTTCTTGCAGGTCAGAGCTGGCAGCCATAAATCCAGGGAGGCAACTGAATGAGCAGAAAAGGAGCACATCACAGAGAGGATTACATTTCTTGATTACTGTACACTGCTAACTGCTATAACAGTATGGGAAGTGCTAAAGCGGGGTTTCCCTTGTACAAAAGTCTTAAAGGTAGAGATGCTTTTTAAAGACTAGGGCTTCAAGACTATGTCCCACAGTTTCTTGCAAGGTGAAGATATGAGATGACTTTCATTGGGTTAACATTGCTAGAGAGCTGTTGTTCAAATGGAGTTTAAAGTCTCTGGAAGACATGAAACAGAGAATGTGTGTGTTGGGCGCAGTTATATTGCATATCTGGGGAGGGGAAGTTAATATAAGCTCTCTGAATGTTAAACAGCTGAATTGAAATGTATGATCTAAAAATAAGGAGACAAGAGATGTGGGAATTCAATAGCTGCCACTCAAGATGAGAAAATGAAGGGCTCCAGCAAGGGTTCTGTTTAAGTCATCCCCATCCCCCATTTAGTGATCTTACATTAATCTTGTTAAACAAAAAAACCAAGAGAGTGACCTCAATAATTTTCCTATATTGGATTTACAAAAGAGGCTTGTTAAAGTTTTGAAGAATTTTGTGAGAAGGGAACAAAGAAAAAATGAAAAGAAATCAAGTATTAGGACATTATTTGAAGGGACTAAAGATTAAGATTGTTAGAAGTAAAAGGAAGGAATATAAAGTTGGTTTATTTGATCAAGGTTAAAATAGATAGGTTGTTATCTCTGGTAATCCTTAATGGACTTTTGTTGATCAGAACTGAAATGATGAGGTTTTTAAGGATTTGGTTATAGATAAGAGGTGGGATATGGGAAGAAGAGATCGTTTGTTGTATTTTAAGAGAAGGTGATAAATTACTAAAATTGTTTATACTTGTGATGAAGGTGGGAAGTCACTTCTTTATATATTTCTTTTCTTTATCTTTAATGTATTCTTGTTTTTCTTTCTTTTCTATTTCTGTTTCTATTTGTCCCCTCTTTTTCTTTCTTTTCTCCACATTTTCTTTCTTTTTATTCTTCTATTTTTTTCCAGTTTGTATTAGTTTTTACTGTTGTAATTATATCTTTAATAAAATCACTATATTAAGAAGCAAGAAGCTGAAAGAGGACATAAAATCTTGTATTGAATATCTTGATGTCGCTTTTCAGCCCTGAAATCAGCCTGATGGGCCTTGCAAGTCAAGAGGTTGTCAGCTGCTTCTCCTACTACATAGCAAGCATCTCAAAACAGATACTGCTATTGGGGAGGGAGATTTAAATAAGAAAACAAACTTGACTGTCTGGAACAGCCTACTATTTACTGAGGATATTTTTAGTTTCAGTTAAGGTGCAATACTCACAGGCATCCATTTTTAACTACAATGAAGCCAAAATGATGAAATGTTTGTTGTGATGTCATGGTGCAAGCTCCATTGTTCCTTGGTTGCATTGTGACATCTCAGTGCACATTTTGTCTCTCTCTCTCACACACACACCCCACAGACGCTTATAGTGATATGAAGTGTGATTCATATGATAGATTCTAGATTCTACCAATGTAATATAATACCATGTGTCCAAATTGGACTGAAAGACAAACTTGTTGTGGCAAATGATTTCTAGCTTGTACATCATGTAAGCAAACTATAGAACAATGGTAACCACACCACAAATGTTGCATACCATGGACAAAGATTTTGTTGCCATAGATTCTTAGATATACACAAAATTTCTGTAGACAACATCAGAAACAAAATAAATTTGAGTTCTATATGGTCAGTATTCTGGATTTATTGGAAAAATAATGACGAAGCTGGATTAATCTGGCAAATGCCATGGATCCTTATGGATTTCCTAGCATCAGGCATGACAGTTCATCAATGTGAAACTGATTATCTTTGGATCAGATTGAGATTACCCATTCCTTGGATTCTGGGACTTCTGGTGGGAATACAGATATCAAAAGCCAGAGTATACCACTATGTGCTAAAAACACTTCAATACTTCTCTCACTCCGGACCACTGATATTGGAAGGAGTCTGCCAAGCTACTTACGAAGATGAACAACTCCAGGCTTCATGCATGGGTAAACTTTACTTAACAGCAATTGCCCAAGACCGATGGGAGCTAGAGTTCAACACATCTTATACATCTCTGCTTTATAGGAATCTCTGCCTTTAGCTATGTTTAGGTATAACAGGAAACCATGGTTTTACCTCCCAACTGAACAAGCTTTGAGGTCCTCATCTTTGGCATCCAGTTGAAGAGACTAATTCATATCTAATTTTGGGAATTATACTTTGTTAGTACAAACAAATGAGTAACAGATCAGGAAGGCTTGTACCTCCCCCAAGGCAATCTTAGAACTTGTGTCCCATAAAGTCATGTTTTACAGTGTTCTAAAGTACCTTTTCTTAATCACATCTATTTCGCCAATAGTCAACCCTTTCTTTGTCCAACGTTAAGGTGTTAATGGATGGTCATGCAGGGAAACATTTTATGGACATGTTACAATTGCACTGCTTACTAATATATTTCTGGACACAATTCATAGTGTTGGCAATGATATTTCAAGCATAAGTGACAAAATTATTTATTTATTTATTTATTTATTTATTTAAAAATATTTTTGTAATAGCCTCCAGTTATATTTTGGGGATAGTTTACAGTAGGAAGAATTAACATATAAATCTCAAGAAAAAAATGTGAAGTGTGAAAAGGTACAAAATTATGAAGGCCACACAAACCAGTCAGCATGCTACCAAGAGTACAGTAAACAAGAGATACCACCTTTTTCCATTCAGCTGCTGCTGTTACCAGCCAGCCATGACAGTCTGTGACTGGAGAATTAGAATTAGAATTTTAGAATTAAAATTATTAGAATTAGAATTAGAGGCATGTGACTGAAGAATTCAGCCCTTTCTTGAAAGAAGTCATTCTCACCAAACAAAATCAAACTTTTCTTTAAAAATAAAGGATAAATTGTAAAACACCCTTTTAAATGCATTTTAAATATCCAGAATGCAAACTTTCAGTGTTGAAAGACCTTAGTTAAAAAAGTTTCAAAAGAGGATGTAGCTCCTGACAGGCCACAAGATGGGGTTGGTCTGCTAGAAGTAAAGGAAAAACTCACTGTAAAGAAATTGGAGTGGAATTCAAATAATTTACAGATTACAAGATTATGAATAAAATTATTATCTTCATGCCCAACCTGAAGATGGATAATAGGCTGAAATATACACAATATCTGAACTGGGACAGAGAAATTAAAGGCAGGAAATTGACAGCACAGAAAAAGAAATTAAACTCAGCACATAACCTTGCTTATATTTTTTACCTATATCAATAGAAAGAACCAGATTCCTGAAGCAAGAGTTCTCTGCTTGCTTTCCTGCATTCTTACAACTTCTTGCAAATTCCAAACATTAATTGAAGGCTGCTGTGGTGGAATGGGAGGAATGGTAGAAGCCCCGTTTTCTTCCCAGCCCTTTCCCTGGGCTTCTCCTGAAAAATTCAACTCACTTTTGCGCTTAAAAAAAAAGTCCTTTCTGCAGAGAGGCTGAGGGAATCTATCTAGGTCCACATCACATAGAACTATTTCTCCTCACAACTATGTGTATAGGCAATCCCCAGGTTAAGAACATCCAACTTATGGACAACTGATACTTATGAACAGGCTGCCTATTAATAAAAATGGTGGCCGGCATTCTCCTTCCTCAAGCTGACAAACCGCTGAAGCTGCACATTTTTAATATACAGCCTATTTTCAGTGATTTTCAGCAGTTCGTGAAAACATTGTGTGGCTTCAGCAGTTGTTCAGCTCGAAAAAGAACGCTATCCACCATTTTTAGCAATAGGCAGCCCGTTCATAAGTACAAGTTCCAACTTACATACAAATCTGAGTAAAAGACAGGCTTAGGAATGGGACTCGTTCTTAGCCCCGGGACTGCTTGTATTCAGACTGACACACTGCTGGAATGTAGGCCAACAGAGTGACATTCGCAACTTAAACATCCTAATTATTTTCATATTACATTAAATGTATAATTGATATCTGATACTTGTTAGAAAGTAAGTTATCAGCAGAAACCTGTGTGAGAAGGCAGGGAGAAGTGAGGGCCTCAAATGAACCATGTTTGCTAGGGGAGAGCGCTGTGCACCATGGGGCAGCCTTGGGGGGGTGGCAGGAGGGAGGATGGGCAGAAGGCACACTCGCACCAGAGTGGAGAGGGGCGGCAGGAGGGAGGAAAGACTGCAGGCAAGAGGCACATTCGCTCCAGAGTGAAGAGAAACGGCAGGGGGCGGCTGTCGGGTCAAGTGGGTATTGGAATGTGTATTGCGCTGATTGGATTCGGAAGTGGAATGTCTGTGGTTTTGCGGTTAATTAGCGGCGCTCCGGGGCGGTAAAAAAGGTGAGATTGTGAGCCAAGCCCTCGTAGGAGGGGGAGGACAGATAGGGGGTATAAAAAACCTGTCAGACCTTGCTTCGGGGTTCCTCCATTGCTGCGGGAGGGACCCACCTTTGCAAACGTGCCCAATAAAAACTTCTGTCTACTGGATAACCGAACCCGTGTCTGTCGTTTTCTGACAAAATTGGCGAGCCAGCCAGGAGCCCTCGACGTGGACCGGACTGTGGGGAACCGGTGAGTAATCGGCCGTAACACCCCGTTGAGGTGTCTCCCGTTTTCCCCGGAGTCGGGTCCAGGACGGGACTCCAATCGCCAGTCAGACAGAAGTAAAGAGGAAGTCGGCCGACGAGGAGACCTCCGGGAGGTCTGGTGAGTACAGCCTACCCATAATCTCGGGGAGATTAGCGTGGTTACGAGGCGTTGGACGCCGCAAGGGGACAGAAGAGTCCGGGACCTTCTGTAAGGTGGGAAACGTAGTCAGGAAGGATGGGTAAGGCGCAGAGTAAGAGTGTAAGGCCAGGGGCCAGTGGGAAAAATGCAGTAGGGGGAATCCCCATGGATTCTCCATTAGGACAATTGTTGCAACAATGGGAGACACCCTGGTTGTGTCCATTCACCAGGGGTCTGGAAAAACCGACCATGATAACTTTGTGCACTAAAGAATGGCCAAAATATCCACTAGTGGACCCCGAATTCCCCTACCATTGGGATACTCTTGGAATCCCCAGTAATTACTGGGTGACCCAACTAAAAAACTACATTGTGGAGCATAAAATGTTAACACAGGAACCCTATGTGGAAGTCTGGTTCCATGTTCATTGGGAGGGGCCTCGACCCAAGTTAGCCAAAATTTTTGTCCAAAAAGAACAGGAGGATGAGGAGGAGGACCTCTGGCTGACTAGACCTCAATGGGGGCCGCCACCTCCTCCCCCTCCTCCTCTTCCTACCGCTCCCCCTCCGGCGCCCCCACCCTATCCCGGGCTGCGGAAAGAGCTGGACCAGCTGAACCAAGACATTCAGAACTTGCCCTTTAGTCTAAGGTCGGCCAGTGCCTTCCCCGTCCGGGAAGTCCCGAACGGAACGAACGCACAGGGGGTGACCGTCACCAGTTACGTAACAGTTCCCATCAAACCCAGTGAGTTGAGGGAATTAAAAAGACCCTCCCTCGTATGCAAGAGAATGCCCATACCGCCGCCGAACAATTGGAACTTTTTCTCGGCCCGGTGGAATACTCCTGGGGGGAACTGAATTACATTTTAGCCCACCTCTATACGCCAGAAGAGAGGGGCCAGATTCGGCGAGCTGCGCTCGGGGCTTGGGAGCGAAGGAATGCAAATGTCCCAAATGCCCCGGCCGCAGATACTAAATTCCCTCTGGCAGACCCAAATTGGGATCCCAATAATGCCGCACACCGGCAGAACATGAGAGACATGAAAGAGATGATTCTGGAGGGCATCCGAACAGCAGTGCCCCAGGGGAAGAATTTAACCAAGGCTTTTGAGGTAACCCAGGGGAAGGATGAATCGCCCGGAGATTTTTGTGAGAGGATCCGAGTTGGCCTGACCAAATTCTCGGGCGTGACTCCGGACACCCCAGCCTTTGAGACCTTGTTAAAAATGCAGTTCGTCACCAAAGCATGGCCAGACATTCAGAAGAAGATACAAAAACGGGAGGGTTGGACTGAACAGGGGATAGGGGAACTCCTAAGGATTGCTCAACAGACCTATGTGGGGAGGGAGGAGGCGAAGACCAGGCAGAAAACTCAAATGATGATGGCAGCCGTTCAGGCGGCGGCCAAGAATGAGACGAAGGGGGAGGGACTGAGGGAGGCGCGACCTTCTCCCCATCTGGTCCGGGGACCTTGGCCCCGGAGAGGTGGCGTCGACCCCAGAAGGGAGAGGTGGACTGGGGATAGGCAAGGTTGTTTCCGCTGCGGGCGAGTAGGACACTTTGCTCGGGACTGCCAGGTGGATCGCCCCACGGGTGAGAGGAGTTTCCCCCTGTACAACTAGGGGGTCATGGTTCCCCAACCGGGACCCACGGGGAACCCTTGGTAAACATCACGGTGGGTCCCACCGGCGAGGAACGGCAGTTCCTCGTGGATACCGGAGCCTCTCGAACATCGTTGTGCCAACCGATCCCAGGGATTGCGAAATCCCGGGGCGCGTCGGTATCGGTGATGGGGGTGGGAGGTTCTCCGGTCAAGGCAGACGTACTGGAGGGAGTGAGACTGGAGTGGAATGGGAAGGAGGTAACTGCAGATGTGTTACTGATCCCACAGGCAGGGGTGAACTTGCTGGGAAGGGATCTAATGGGTAGTCTAGGAGTGGAGTTGTGGAATGTGGAACAGGCAGAAAGGATGTGTTTGTTGCGGGAGGCGGACGTGGAGGTTGTGAACCCTGAGGTATGGGCAGGAGAAGGGGGGGCGGGTCGGTTCCGCATTGCCCCAATTAGCATCCCCTTGAAACCGGGGTGACTGGTTTGCGGCAAGCCCAATACCCGCTGTCCCGGGATGGGAGGCGTGGGCTGAAGCCCATCATAGATGGGCTGAGGCGGCAAGGGCTGTTGGAGCCGGCTATGTCCCCCTTCAACTCCCCTATCTTAGCTGTGAAGAAGAAGGACAATAGTTACAGGCTGGTGCAGGATCTGAGGAGGGTCAACGATTTGGTCTTGGCCCGGACCCCGGTAGTGCCTGACCCCTACACTTTGATGGGGAAGATCCCTCCCGGGGATCGGTGGTTCACGGTGATAGACTTGAAGGATGCTTTTTGGTCATGCCCTCTGGCAGAAGAAAGTAGGGATCTGTTTGCTTTTGAGTGGGAAGATCCGGAGACTGGGAGGAAGCAACAACTGAGATGGACGGTGCTGCCCCAGGGGTACACCGAGAGCCCCCTCTTGTTTGGACAGGCATTGGAAGAGAAACTCCAGGGGTTCCGGGCCCCTGGGGGTTCTCGGGTGCTGCAGTATGTGGATGATTTGTTGGTGTCTGGAGAGAAGGAAGTAAAGGTGAGAGAAGATTCAGTGGCTTTATTGAACTGGTTGGCTGAAGAAGGATTGAAGGTGTCAAAAGGGAAGGTCCAATTTGTGGAAAGGGAGGTCAAGTATTTAGGACATGTACTCCGGAAGGGCGAGAAGTTGATTGATCCTTCTCGGATACAGGGGATAATGCAGTTGAAGCCCCTCATACTAAAACGGAGGTGCGGCGGTTTCTGGGTCTAGTAGGATATTGCAGGCTATGGATAGATGAGTACATGAGCAAGGCTCAGTTTCTGTATGAGAAGTTGAAAGGATCATCTGACAGGGTAGAATGGACAGACAGGGACACAGAGAAGTGGGGGGAATTACGAAGGAGCCTGGTGACGGCCCCGGCTCTGGCTCTACCGAACTTGGCCCTCCCCTTTCACCTATACGTTACAGCCCATGGGGGAACTGCCATTGGAGTACTGACTCAGAGACGGGCTGGGAAATATCAACCAGTGGCCTTCCTGAGCAAAGCCCTAGAACCAGTGGTGAGGGGATGGCTGACTTGTGTGCAGGCAGTGGCTGCCGCTGCTGTGCTAGTGACAGAAGGGAAAAAACTCACTTTTGGGAGCCCCGTGATTGTCCATTCACCCCATCAGATCTTAAGTGTGCTTAGTCAGCAGGCGGCTGCTTGGATGACAGAAGGGAGGATGTTGAAATATGAGACAGTTCTCCGGATAAGTCCTGATGTGGTGGTAGGAACAGACAGGAATTTGAACCCAGCGTAGTTTCTTGCGGGGGAGCGGAAAGAATGGGATCCGGCGGAGCACGAGTGCTCCACCCTGTTGCAGCTGCAAACAAAGACCCGGGAGGACCTGCAGGAGGTCCCGCTGGAAGAGGGTGAGGTCTGGTTCGTGGATGGGTCTAGCCGAGTAGAGCAGGGACAAAGGAAGTCAGGATATGCGATAGTGACGGCGGAGGGAGAGACAATAGAGAAGGGGGCACTACCAGCGGACTGGTCGGCTCAGCTGTGTGAAGTGCACGCTTTGAAACGGGCACTAGAGTTAGGAAAGGGAGTGTCCCTCACCGTCTACACAGACTCGCAATACGCCTGGGGAGTAGTGCACACTTTCGGGAAAATTTGGCTGGAACGGGGTTTACTCACAACTGCTGGGAAGGAGGTGAAAGCTCGGCAACTGATAGAGGGGATGATGGAAGCTCTTCAAGAACCCGACAGGATTGCAGTGGTGCATATAATGGGACATCAGAAGGGGGACTCGATGGAGGCAAGAGGGAACCGACTTGCTGATCGAGTAGCAAAGGAGGCAGCGGAGGGTGTCCCCATTGCCATCATGATTGCAATCCCCCAGATAGAAGAACCTCCGGCTTGGACGCCGGGGAAGTTGGATGAGGTGCTGCTGGAAAGGGAAGGTTGCAGGGAGGAAGCAGGTCGTTGGGTTACAATTGAGGGGACCCCAGTAGTGAGCCGTGCTGACATGAGGGGGATGTTGGAGAAACTGCACGAAGGGTCTCACTGGGGGTGCAGGCTTTGATAGATACTGTAAAGCCGTGGTACTGGAGCCTGGGGATGTGGACAGAGGCGCAGGCTGTGTGCTGGAAATGCCTGATTTGTCAGAAAACCAATCGCAAAGCCATGAGGAGAAGGGAGAGGGGAGGAAGGCCCTTGGCAATATGGCCCTTTCAGCGAGTCCAGGTGGACTTTACGGAACTCCCTCCTGTGGCTGGGTTGAAGTACCTGTTGGTACTCAAAGATCACCTCACTGGCTGGGTGGAAGCGGTGCCCAGCCGGAGGGCGACTGCACAGGTAGTAGCAAAAGTTCTCCTGGAACAGATCGTCCCCGGTATGGGATAGTAGAGAGTCTGGATTCTGACAGGGGGACCCACTTCACCCACAAGGTGCTGCAGGAGGTCATGCAAAGCCTGGGGGTTCGATGGGAACTCCACACCCCTTGGCATCCTGAATCCAGTGGGAAAGTGGAAAGAGCTAACGGGGTATTGAAGCAACATCTCACCAAACTGGGATTGGAAACAGGGCTACCTTGGACAAAGACACTTCCGGTTGCCCTGCTTCGAATGCGGACAGCCCCTCGCAAGGATGTGGGGGTCTCCCCATTCGAGCTGATGATGGGAAGACCTTTCCTGGCTCCAATGGGAGAGCCTATCCCCGAGCTAAAGGATGCCTTCCTGAGAAAGTATCTCCTGGTACTGTCACAATCTCTCTTATCTTTAAGAAAACAGGGACTCCTCGCTCAGCGGCCCCCCTTGCTGGAAGACCAACACCCCCACAAGCCAGGGGATTGGGTCCTGATAAAGACGTGGAAGGATGAGAAACTGAAGCCGTCTTGGGAGGGACCATACCAAGTTCTCCTGACAACTGAATCAGCGGTTCGAACCCGACAGGGGGGTTGGACCCACTACCATCGGGTTAAGCGAGCTCCCGACCCCCGACCGTGGACTGCCCAACCAGGAGACGGACTCAAAGTAAAACTTAAAAGGAACTGAACTAAGGCAGGGAGGAGATGAACAACATGAAGGCTTGCATCCAGGTTATTCTATTATGTCACTGCTTAGATGCTCTACAGCACAGCTCTAACAACAATTTTTTTGTAGAATTGGCACAGACAGCTTTGAACAGCACAACTTTTTGTGTGGGGCAACTCTTGACTGTGAAGGGTGTCACCTCCACCTGTTTCTTTGGAATACCCATCAGTTTGGAAGCATTGAAGAATGTTACTCAGATAGCGAATATTGATATCACTGGGGATGATCCCCCGTGGGGGGATGTTCTATCATTTTGGGTCTTCTCCCACTCCAAGACCCTGGACTAATCAAAGGCAAATAGCTCTAAATCTCTTGGGGATAACCAATGCAACTCAATGTGTATATTTCAACAATACTCAGAACCGTACCCACCCACTGCCCTCAAAAGGTCCTGCTTTCACTTGTGGAGGGATCTATAATATCCCTTACGCCTCAACCCCTCTATACCTACCTAAAGGTTTCTTTTTGTTATGTGGACATGAAGCTTACACCTATGTTCCAGCCTATAGTTCAGGGGGCCCTTGTGCCATAGGGCGCCTGACCTCTCTATATGCCCTGCCTCCAATACAAGCGCACCCATCAAAAGAAAAAAGAAAAAGGGAGCTGCCATCTGATTGTGAGAGTGATGTGACACTCTTGTCTGAAACAGAAGCCATGGCTCTGGCCCTCTCCTTAGTAGGGGTTCCTGCACTAAGTGGAAGGGCTTACCTGGACCTAAGGAAGGTGGCCTGCCTCCTGGCTAAAAGTGTCAACCTTACATCCTCTCTCATTGCAGCCCTCACTGAAGAAGTCACTGAGATCAGGAGGGCGGTCATTCAAAATCGGATAGCTATAGACTATCTCCTATTAAGGGCAGGACAAGGCTGTGAATCTTTTCAAGGTCTTTGTTGCTTTAACCTAACCAACAATAAGAATTATGTTGAAGCAAAACTAGCCAAGTTGAAGACCTTAGCCTCTCGCATATCTGAGGATCCAGAGGGATGGAATTGGTCGTGGCTCACTAGTTGGTTACCTAACTTTGCTTGGTTAAAACAACTTTTTGTACTAGCCATTGGTTTCATTGCCTTACTGGTCCTAGTATGTTGCTTAATGCAATGTCTCCCTGCTTGTGGGAATTACCTGTCCCAGTGTGTGAAGCCCCGGGTCCGGGACGAGGGAGCAATCCTGTTAGCCAGGTTTGAGGCCCAACAGAGGCGTGAAAAGAAAAAGGGGGAATTGTGAGAAGGCAGGGAGAAGTGAGGGCCTCAAATGAACCATGTTTGCTAGGGGAGAGCGCTGTGCACCATGGGGCAGCCTTGGGGGGGTGGCAGGAGGGAGGATGGGCAGAAGGCACACTCGCACCAGAGTGGAGAGGGGCGGCAGGAGGGAGGAAAGACTGCAGGCAAGAGGCACGTTCGCTCCAGAGTGAAGAGAAACGGCAGGGGGCGGCTGTCGGGTCAAGTGGGGATTGGAATGTGTATTGCGCTGATTGGATTCGGAAGTGGAATGTCTGCGGTTTTGCGGTTAATTAGCGGCGCTCCGGGGCGGTAAAAAAGGTGAGATTGTGAGCCAAGCCCTCGTAGGAGGGGGAGGACAGATAGGGGGTATAAAAAACCTGTCAGACCTTGCTTCGGGGTTCCTCCATTGCTGCGGGAGGGACCCACCTTTGCAAACGTGCCCAATAAAAACTTCTGTCTACTGGATAACCGAACCCGTGTCTGTCGTTTTCTGACACCTGAAAAGTTGTAAAAGATGTTTTGATCCAATTGTATATCTCTTTCTTAGCTTGAATCAGAAAAATAGAACTTCAGGCCTTCAACTCTAAACAAAACTAGAAACATAGTAAAAATAGGGTTCATTTTAAACAATCTAGATTACATGGTATAAAATATATGTGTGCTTGTTTAAATAATTTAATATCAAGAAAAATTATTTAAAAATGTAATCAGTAGCATGTTGGAAGCTAACACTGAGACATTTCAAAATGCCTAGATTTTTTAGGGTGGCTTTCACACGTGAAGTACCTTGGCAGTGGTGCCCATAGGGGAGGGCAAGGGAAGTCAGGGTGACAGAAGTAGCATTGTGGCATTGCCACATGAGCCTCACCCCATTTTTATGTGTGTGACAATGTTGCACAGATGTCTAAAAGGTAAAGGTGTGAGAGCCTGCAAATGCCACTGTTCACAGACTCTCAATAGGACTGTGCTCAAAGATCTTCATTCAAGTCCATGAAAGAAATAGTGTTCTCATCCACATATCCACCTGACTGTGTCCTGAAAATGCTTTGCTAGCTGTTCTTTATAATATGTCTTCGTGATGTTCTCTTTATCTCATCCCTTGCCCATAACTGTTGTCTAACATCATAGTTAGCTGATTGGATTGAAGTGATAATCTCCATCTTCCCTTGACACAAGCCTTGCTATATGCATGATTTCTAGGCCTTTGGTGGTGACCATAGTGATGTTATGGTCATGGGCTAAGATTTTCTGACTGATTTCTGGCTTCCCAGTAACTTTGACTAATATCCATCCACTTGAGTTCACTTACAGAGAACTTGATTTAGGGCTTCTGTTTCTTCCTCTTTTAAATAACAATACTGATCCCACTGGTGCTCTTTATTTTGCTTGACTGGAACTTTACCTGGCTACAATCTTCTTCACCTTTTATGTGATTAGACAATGTTTTGTTCCCCAGATCAGGAATCATCCTGGGGCTAGAACTGAGTATCCTGGCACTCTGCTTGCTCAGACATCAGACATGCTGTGTTTCTTTGCAAACTCTGTTCTACTACCTTACTTTGATATGCCCCATTCTCTTATCTTTTAAAATCATTAAACTGTGAGCAAGCATGAGCAACTAAAACAATTTTTCAGATCTAATCATCAATGAGAAATAGATAACTTTTCACAGTCAGTTTATGCTGGAAGCATGTTCAACCACAGAAATGACTAAAAGGCCAAATCAGAGGACCAACATATTCCATGCCACAGGTACTTTGTCAGTGGTTCCTATACAAATTTGAGCCAGCGCAGCCTTTCCCAACTTCGGATGCTACCACTGGGTTCAGATTACAATTGACAAAATTCTCAGGCAGAATGGCTTTTAATCATATCAGTGCCTAGGAATTTAGAGAACTTTAGCTCCAACCTCCTAGAAGGTACAATAGAATCCTAGAAGTTGAGGTGCTAACTCTTCTGAGAAACCAGGTTAGGGAGGCTGATAAAGGAAATCCCACATTTCTCAAACCCGTTATAAATACAGACCAAGGGAGAATGAACTCAAAGCTGACCTAAATGAAAAATCAAATGGTGTAGCGCCTGATTCTACCTATGAGTCGAACATTAGAGCCCCTAATCCAGGTCCATCATCCAAAACCACTTGCTCACTCTGGAGCTTGCATGAATTAGGCCATCATACCTGGGCGCTAAGCTTCTTCCATTTCCAGATTTCAGAAAAAGTATGGATCTAAAACATACACTAAATATTCTTCTCTTCTCCTGTCTTTTTTTCCCTAGAAAGGTATTTGGGGGAAACAGAGTGAATTTTAATAATTCTGAATGGTGGAACTTTTATCTTTATTCAATAAGAACCTCTTGCTATTGCTTCAAGTAACATCTTTGCTATTCTCAGAAGCCCAGCTGTGTTCGTAAGACAGAACATCCCAGGTATGATGATATAATACAGTTGTTATTTATTTACATATTTAATACATTTTTATACCACTTCCTACATGGCAATGCAAGCAGCAAACTTTCCCTGAGATTTGTATGGAGAATATACATATCTATAAATCGTGAGATTTATATTACGTGTTAGGCTTTGGACAAGGACTGTATCCACTGATTATATAAAACCAAAGACCGCAAGATCAGGCAAAGTCTACTCACATTGAAGGCCAGCTCAGTAAAACTGCTCTTGACCTGTGTATCTTTCAAATAGATGGGGTCAAAATGTTTGAACACTTTGTCATAAAAAAAACAAATGCAGTAAGGGAGAATAGTTTTCTATGTGCACAGAGCTATCTTTTTTTAAGAAGAGCATTCAGTCTGTCTGCAATAATATATCTACTTACCAATGAGCAAAATACTGTTTGAGAATTGCATTGGAAGCAAAACATCCTTGAAATATTATCCACTTAATTTATTGTGAGTGTGAATTATTCCAGAGAATCCTAATGGAGGTTACCAAGCATCACAGGCTATTAGTCATGAAGATTCCTTCATTATTTAGCCTGGAATTGCAAACCTTTAATCATTTCTTTTTATGAGGTAGCCACCTTTGTTACTAAACTATTACAGCTCAAGGTTTTCTGTGTTGTCCTTTCTAGTTTTTTATTTATCTTGTAGGATTTTTTTAAAATTTTGTTTTTGTTCTAGAGGAGAGTTATTAGAGCACAATTGCAACATCAGCATATCCAATGTGTTCTTATGCATTTTCAGGACTTACTAAATACTTATGGCTTATCCCATGTTATTCTTCCTATTGATCTTTGCTTGATGAGGAATAGCTGGTTATTTGTCAGCTGAATCACCTCACTTAATTTTCCCAATGTCAACTTCTGTTCCCATGTGAAGGAGCCTTAATTACTGATTTTCTAGCGCTATTCATTCATTTAAAAGGTCCAGAAGAAATACAGAGTAAATATAAAAATAAGAAACCATAAGTATAAACTTCCAATAAACCAATAGACACAGGTACTGGGACAGTCCAGAGAGGATATTCAAGGGGAAATAGATCCATTCCCTTCCCTATCCTGAAATCAGTAGAAAACAGTAAAAAGGGCTGAACTTGCAAACAATAAATCTTTAACTGAAGTTCCCAGGGATTCTTGCTAAATAGGACTTACTTATGAATAAACATTGTAAAAGAAATTCGGTCCTGATTAAAGGTTAGGCTAGATAATATGATGCTGTATTAAGGTGTATGGAATTTTGTTTGGGTTTCGTTTTAGTTTCAATTAATTGCAATAAAGCAAAGTTACAAGGAAAGCAGGATGGAAGCTACCTATATATGTGTTTGTTCACTGGCTTTATTTGGCTGCCCAAATCGCAAATTGCAACTCCGGGTAGGTAACGTAAGATTAAAACCAGTACGAGAACAATGCACCAGACAAAAACATTACATATGATCCATAATCATTCTGCTTCAAGTCATCTCTAATGATGGGCTTATCCACCACCCTGGCCCAATGCCTGGAGAAAAAGCTAGGTCATAAGGCTGGCAGGGTTGGGGCCATTCTAATTTCAGAGGGTAAACTGTCTTATAGGGTAAGGACCTAGCTGGGTTATTCTAGTATTCCTCTTACTTCCCAGTCCTCTTCTCTTCACTTCCCAATTTCTATGGCTTAAAAAGACCCACAATTGGACTTACTGAAACTCTTCTCTGCCCTCTCCATCAGATCATTCCATGATGTGACCTCAAGGCTGGGGTTGGAGCAAAAGCACAAGAAATATATAACTCATGGTTGTCCATCGAAGATCTAACAGTCTTTCAGATCTGATCAGAAAGACTAAGTCCTGCCTAAATTAAAAATGCGTCAAAAGCTATTTTTATTCACCCACCAAGAATAAACAACTAAATACAAGGGATGGATAACTTTTTGTTTTGTGTCAGTGTAGGCATTAAAAAGACCAATCAATAAATAAAATATTTGGGTTTTTAAAATATCTATATTCATTTCTATATAGTAACATTTGAGTGTAAAGTCTCAGGATTTCCCTGAGTTACCATTTGAGATTCCTCAGTGATCCTAACAGAAAAAATTGTTTGAACATCATGTGATGGAATTAGATTAACCTAGGAGTTGAAATCTACATATATGCTCCCAGGTCTAGGAACCTTTTCTATGTCTTTATTTTATTTTCTTATCAATCAGTCAGTTTTACTATAAAATAGCTGTTGATCACTTTATAATTTTCTTATGTCATTCTATAGTTGACATAATGTCTGAACATTTGTAATGAATTTGAAGCAGCTGGTTAAGCTGCCACAAACATTGGATTCATTAGTTATCGTTGGGGAAACCTCCAGTTCTCCTAGTTTCTGTTATCCTATTTCAGAGGATAATTAAAACAAACATCATGTTGGTATAATCCAGCTGCCAGACTTCAAGAACAGATTTTTGATTGTTAACACGGTTTTTTTTAAGTTTATGTATTTGTAATTAAGATACCTCCAGTTTTATTTTCTTCAAACTGCATAAAATCACTTGAAAATCTAAAAAAAAAGAAACTAAAATAAGAAATATTTATATGAACAGTGATTTCAATACTTTAGAAAATGCATATTTGATGGAACTAATCATGGATTTGTTCAAATCTGAAATGATGTAATTTCTCACAGTGAATTCCACTATAGTATGAATAGCAGCAATGAATGAGGTCTTCTGCCACCCCTTATTCTATATAAGCAAAATTTGTAAAGGGTAGTATATTTGGGGAGGTTGCATAAAAATCAAGGGAAAGTAGTTAATATATGACATATGCTAGAGCTAAGATGTGGTTAAATGAAGTCTATGTAATGGAGAGTTTTGCAAAGCACAAAGAATTCCAAGGAGAAAAAAATGGAGGACAGCAGTACAAGTCAATAAGGCTACACACAAACCTTAGTTAAGTTCTGAAAATAAAAGAAAACAAACAAACAAAAATGGGGTAAGTAGAAAGAGAAACAGGTCACCAAGAAAGAATATATAAAGGTAGCCCAGAATGGTAGAGATGGTGTCAGAAAAGCTAAACAATGTGGTAATTCCCAGCTATCACCATAGGATTGTCAAAAACAAGTCTTACCAGGCAAACCTCATCTAATTTTTAGATTGGCCAACTTCTTTAGTAGAGTGTGGGAATGCTATTGATTATATATCTTGATTTCAGCAAATCATTTGACAAAGTCCCCTATGGCTCTATGCAGATACCTACCTGGTTTGAAAATTACATGGAATGCTACCAGGTTAAGGCCTAGGTCCTGTATTCTTCATCATTTTAATGAATGAGAGAGGAGAGAATTCTTATCAAATTTGCAAAACTGGGTGGGATAGCTAATAACCCAGAAAACAGAAATAAAATTCAAATTGTAAGTGTATTGCAAGGGTTAATAGTCACCACTGCTCAATAACCACACATATTTCCATAAAAGCCTTTTTAATTACATCAAATAGGATGCTACTGTCTAGTAAATATGAATAATGAGCCTAATAAAATACAAATAGCAGCTTTTTAAACAATGACACAGAAATGAGAGATCCATTCATCTTATATTATTAAGCAACAAATAAAAACTAACTTTTTTCACCAGGCTCTAAGAGTCAGTTAAATCTACTGATTTCAGTGTCTTGTTATTGTGCATAATACATTACGTTTTATCCATGACTTTAACCTTGTTGTGTACTGTTTGCCACAAAGGAGGCCCTCTATATTAAATAGAGCTTTCACATGAAATCTTAAAACTGTGTTTGTTTTGCTAAGAGTCTTGCAAATTCTACAGGAGATAATACGAAAAAAACACAATTTTAAAACCTACCATCCAACAGAATGTCCAAAGCTGCAGCATTTAGTCTTTCATCTGAAAATGTCTCAAGTATCAAAATGAGTCAAGTATTTTTGCAGGACTTCAGTATGTATAACATATATTATTTCTTTTATCATAATATTTCAGAGAAGAATGTGGATCATCTGACAAAATCAACAAGGTCAGGTTTGGTTCATGAACATTTTGTAACCGGCTAAGTTCCAAAAGAGGAAACATAGCACTGTATAAGGAGGCAAAATGGATGAAAAATTGCAAAAGAGTGGATGGGTACTTAGCTGCTTACTAATATTCTTGTGGTAACAATTGCACCATTAGCGCAGCCCCATTTGCTGTTGTTCTGGTGTCTTCTACTGAGGGTAAACAAACTGATCTTGTTTTCCTGGGATCTGCAGCTGCTGCCTCCTCCTCTCTCCACTCTTCCTAGTCACCCCAACACACACACACATTCGTCCCAAATCTGCCAATTTCTTAGCTCCGCTGTAGCTCCCATGAAGTCAAAGGATGGACTGAGTGGTGCATGCGGTTTCCTTGTTTGTTTGCTTTAAATGGGTAACAGCAACTCCCAGGGCTGAAAGAACAGACTGCTCCCATATGGTGGTGACATCATCCCACTGGATGACGTTGCTGGGACATTTGTGTTCCAGCTCAACTGTTGCTTCTAGTATCTGCAGGGGAAGAGTTTGGACAGAAAACAATGTGCTAAAAGTTCCAGGCCACCTTTTGATTAACATTATCCTATCTGGAAACTAGGATTACCATGAACGGGCTGCAAAAATCTGCAGAAATCTGCCATCTAGTGGTCACCCAGATTTCTGCAACCTGTACATGGCAGCCCTCTATAAATAAACCAGCAAGCCCAGTCATCCAGGACACAATGACAGTAAATTCTGGTAGGATGTATGCTGTAGCCATCATGGGTTTTATCTTGCTAGACGTTAGTGGCTAGATTAATGACCTACACGAGTTATTCAAACCTTCTGTGCTGGGGAAATCTTTTCCATATCAATCCTGTATACAGATAGTCCTTGTTTAGTGACCACAATGTGGTTGTTAAGTGAAGCGGTTGCTATGTGAAACCACAATTGCGCTTAAAATCTTACTTCAGCTTTGCTTTGCTTTACAGACCTGCGAAGGTTGTAAATGCAAGGATCAGTCACAAAGTTACTTTTTCATCACTGTTGTAACTGCAAATGGTCACTAAACAAGGCAGTTGCTAAACAAGGACTACCTGTACATCTGAAAATCTATTAGGGAAGCCCATGGACTTCAGAGGTTTCCAGGCATTGTACCCCAGGCTGTCAAGCCTCATGTATTGCCCATGATGAAATGAATGCATACCAGTACTCACCCTTGGCTGCACATTGCAAGGAAAGATCAAAGGACAGTCTTCTAAAGAAGTTCATCTGCTATAGCTGATCCAGAATGGGCAAATCTCCTATTTCCTAGAACACATTTTGGAAATCGCTGATCTTAAAATCAGATTTAAACTCCTCATTCCTACCGCTTGTTCAAGCCATTGGAGGTTTATAATTAGAAACCTGTGCTAGCTCAAAACAAAATTAATCTCTCCTGCGCCCCCAGGCTTGAAGCATAATAGGCCAGCAGCCAGCTCTTCCATTTACAGAGATACTGGTAGAAAGTGTTGAGCGCTTGTTATACAGGCTGACCTTCTCACATCTCATGAAGTAGCCTGTTGCTTAGAGATGGTCAGGGTGCAAATTGCCTGCTACTTTCCAAAGTTCTCTCTACCTTTATTCCATGCTTTATTTTGCTATTTCTGCTCTGTCAGGCTTAGCGAAAGCTGAAGTGAGGAAAGCATAATATCAAAAAAAAAGAAGCTACACATTTTTTTTTCATTTCCTGGCACATACTCCGTTTCTGTGCATCTTGATAAAGGGCTCAACTGGTCTTTTTGTTTGGTAAAGAGATTAATGCGAAAGAACAACAGTAAACCTATTCACAAAGGAGCATAATAGTCCATCATTTGCAGCCACTGATTTGATATCCTCCATTTCTTCAAACACTGGTCAGAGTCATGTGAGATTGTGAATTTCTTTCAGGGCTTGCCTGTATCGCTAACTGTGATGTCTGCTGTCCATGCAGGATAAATGTTGGCAATGTGTTAATGCCTGGTGAAACTATGTATTTGCTCACGTAAAGTGGGGTGATTGATTCTGCCTAAAAGGGACTGGGAAAGGGCATGGACCCAGGCACAGTCATCTTTACTGTAGGCCTTTCCCCACTTACCTCCAGCTATGGAAATACCCTGGCAATTTCTTTATTCTGCTACAGCACAGCATTGCGCTGTCAAGTTGAATAAAATCTGATGCCATTCACTGACTATTCTGTCAGCAGCACAGTCAAGTGACCTTGTGGGCTGAGACAACCTAGCTTCTGTTGGCTACTTCAGATTGGTGTGGGAGGCTCCTTATCCTGTGCTTCTGGTCATTCTCCTCTAGCACTGTTCTTTTCCTTTCTCTCTCTCTCTCTCTTTTTTTTCCTCCAAGAGGAAAGAGAAGGATCCGGCTGCCAGTTACCCTCTACCAATATTTTCCTCCAATCTGCTGAATAACTGACTGGTGGCTGGTGGAGGAGCACCAGAAAACAGGAGATCTAGTTTTGAGAAACCCAGCTCTTCCAGTTTATTGTGCCAATCAGCTGTACAGTGGGCTTATTTTGACTGCAGGCTTAGCACTCCTTCAAAACTTTGTACTTTGCCAGGCAGTGCACCCGTTCTACTTATCAGCTAAAGCAGAGGTTGCCCAGTGAAGTGGGAAAGGCACTCTGGGGTTATCATGAAGCCTTACTCCACAGATCAGCCACAAGTCCACTGCGACCCCTACATACAAATCAGTTGTCCAGAGGCTTGCAGTAGATCCAGGAGTCTGGAACTATACAGTAAACCCAGAGAGCTTCTCTACATTACCTCACAGCTCACCCATGTGGGAGATTAACTGATTTATGGTCGTTTGGATAGTGGGTTTAGTATTTTACTGCCTGATGATTAGTAACTTAGGGAGATGTGGTTTTGATAGATGGCTAAACTCATGAGTGTAGTCATCTGTCAAAACTATCAGCCAATGACAACACTGCTGTGATTGGTGGATGCTTCTCACCAGCCAGTGATGTTCACTAAGGGGGAGAAAAGCAAAACCAGAGGATTTAACCAATGGCTTTGCTTAACATCTACTTTTGACACTTCAAACCAGGGCACCACCAATCGGTGCCAAACCAGGACAGAGCCTCTAGAAGCAGGACTGGGATTGGTAGTGGGACAGTAGATATTATTCTGATATAGTTTTCTGCCAAGGAGACGCAGATATCCCTTTAAATGAGCAATGGCTTCTGATTCTCTCTCTCTCTCTCTCTCTGTATGTGTGTGTGTGTATGTGAGAGAGAGAGAGAGAGACCTTCAAGATAGGCCAGGTCAAAAAGAGACATGGCGAGGATTCCAGGAATGCTACTTTATTGTTGTAGGGTATAATAACAGAATCTTGAAAGCCTGTCCGTTTCTCTCTATTCCTTCTTATACTAAACAAAATCAAGGCGAGGTTATTTTGAGTTTCTTATGCTTCCTTCTATCTATGGGCTGTGTAATCTCCATTCTTAATGGCTTATTCATTCATTCCTTCCTTAGCAGCTCTTCCAGACCTCCCCCAAGGTCAGCCTAAAATCCTTTACAGTGTATGTGTGCGCACGTGTGTGTGTGTGTGCGTGTGTGTGGGATATGATTATAATATGAAGTGAACTGTCTCTATGATATGATAGATTCCATAGCTAATACTTTGGAGAAGTGCCTCTCCGCCTCCCCTCAGTTTCATGGAAATGTAACATCAGTATCCTTCGGCAATCTGAAACTCTCTCAAAGGGTTATTTCCAAACAACACCAGTAATGACTGTCCCTTATGTAGCCCATGATGATTATTAATTACTATAGAAATACAAAAGAAATAGTGCTGGAGGGGCATCTTTCTTCTGCTTTCCTGATTAAATCTGCTTCCCTTAATCCCAAATAAATTCATATGGTGTTAGAATTAACCCATCCTGCTACCAAAGGCAGCCTAAGGTGTACAGGGCTCTGGGCCTGTCATAGCTGTGAAGAAAGGAGCATTTTGACAGCTGCAGATTGTTATGCAAGGTTGAGAAGCTGCATCTTCTCAAATTTTCTCTTTTGCACACCAGTAGTAAACATAAAGGATCTTGGGTTTTGTCTGCATAGGGGCAATTCATGACTGGTAGCAAGATTATCCTAACAACCAAAAAAGTTTCTTTTAATAAGACATAGCACATCACTGGGCACAAAGCCTCAGGACAGTACCCTGCCTTGCAGAGCTTACAGATCACAGGCAAATCAAAGGGAAAAAAGGACACCAGAGTAGAGGCAAGGATAAAATAGAGGATAATAGTCTCCTCCTACTGCTTTTCAGGGTTTCTAGAGAGCAACCTCCCATCCAGTTCTTCTGCTTGGCCTGTTCCAGTAAGCAGGTTAATTGATCTTTTAAGATTAGGATAAAGGCTTACAAAAATGGAATGAAAGATGGGGTTTTAAAAAATAGAGATGGGGAACATTTAAAACAGTTTTCAGGATTTATGTGGGTGAGCTCTGATGGTTAAGTTGCTTTGGATATGGTCAGGGTTCAAGTCTCATTGCAGCAGCCAGAAAATGCAAATGCATGATTTCGATTAAGAATTATATCCTGCCTTTCCTCCAAGAAGCTCACATTTGAGCAAATTGTACACTCTTGGCCTACAAAATCACTGTGAGTATCAGAGGCTTTATCTATTTTAAGCCACTCTGAGATTTAATACTACTTTGAAATTTCTAATGGGAAACGGTGTATGGTGTATGTATGTATGTATATCAATCTATCTTGCCCCCAGGTTAGGATATGGTACATAATAAACTGAAGATACAAAGTTCTACTTCTTTTTTGTTTGCTTATATTTTAGCCTTAATTCTATTCTAAATGTCCATTTCTTTCAGACAGGATAATGTCCTTGAGCAAATGGTAGAGTATTTACTGAAAATGGGAATATGAATGGAGACATTTTAAGATGTAAAAATGCTGGTAGAAATATAGTGGGTAATAAGTGTGAGGAATGTCTGTCAAAAGCAAAAATGTTTGTGTATAAGAATGTGCTTCAATCTGCGTTATTACAAGAACATGAGAATTAGACAGGTCAGCAGAAACAGAAAAGCAAGTTGAATGCGGTGGAAATGGGCAACTTCGGAAATGTGTGTCATAAGGACAGTTAGGGTCAAGAATGAATGGGTGCTGAATGAATGTGGACAGAATGAAAAATGTATGAAAGAAGTACATTAAGGAAGTTTGATCATATGCAGAGAATATATGAAGATCAAATTCCATAACAACTCTGAGTGAAAGATGAATGGGCTGAGATGAAAGGGAAGCCTGAGAAAGTTGTTGTGGAATTCAAAAATCCTCAGAAAGAGAGAGGTGAGAAGTTTAAAGAATAAAAAGCAATGTACGAAGCAGTGTATAGGTATGGTGGAAGCAAGGACAGAAAGGTACTAAGAGGTACAGTTAACGATGTTTGTATAAACTTTGATTTCATATTGGATCAGACATTTGTAAAATAAAAGTCAGTGTAGCTAGATTTCCCTTTCTTTTACCTCCATAGTGATGGTTACGGGCTTCAAAATGGTGGGTGCGACTGGGCGATCAAAGCCCTGTCCCCTTTTACATACATGCAATATGTGTGACACATATTAAAAAGAGGCAGAGTTTTGATCACTTGATCACACCCTCCATTTTGAATCCAGCAACTGTCCCTGCAGATGCCCCTGTTCCAGCCTAATTATTTCCACTTATTCTTTCTTACTTTGTTCTCCACTTTGCATCACATTACTGATCTCCAAAGGGAATAAAAATAGTGGGTGTAGAAATAAGTAGCAAATGGCTAGTTGGCTATGAGAAAGCCATTCTTTAAATAATAAAATCGTTGAGTGAGCCTGAAATACTGTGCTCTGCTCCCAAAGTCTGTCTCCCTACAACCCATTGGGACTATACCCAGGTCAGAAATACAGAAATATAGGCTGGGAAGTGGATAATTAATTATTCTTGCATACTTGTTCCAAAGGTTTGGCAAATACCCAGAAAGTTCCAAAAGCTATTCACTCCTTTAACATCCAAAGATCCCCCTCCCTGGTAGGCAAGCAGTGTTCCAGCAAGCAGCAGCTCTTTTCAAAGGGCAAAATGTGCAGAATGTCCCCAACCTCCCACAGATGTCTGTGAAGAGCCACAAAGGAACATGCGGTTTATATTAGCCACGGGAACTAAGATCAGGTTAGGAATCAGCCAGTTAAAATCTTCCCCAGGCCTGCTCTGAAAGTGCCAGTCATTGGTGGATGAAATGTGAGCCTTCAGGGAAGGGAATGGTGACGTCAGCTTTCGACAGATCTGCTACAAGACTGTGTCGTGGGGAGAAAATGTGTGTTCTTCAGCCAGGCAGCTATTTCTGACCAGAAGTAATGTAGTGTCAGGAATGTGTTGCCAAGAGAGATTAGTCGTGGTTATTTGGTACAGGGTGGAGGTTACAGGAGTTTCTGTGAGTCATCAGAAGCTGGCTCCTACAATAACAGGACTTAGATTTTCCCAGTTTGCATAAATACTGCTCTGTTACCACAGGCAGGCTTCCTTCCTTCCTTCCTTCCTTCCTTCCTTCCTTCCTTCCTTCCTTCCTTCCTTCCTTCCTTCCTTCCTTCCTTCCTTCCTCTCTTTCTCTCTCTCTTTCTTTCTCTCTCTCTCTCTCCTCCCCTCCCTTCCTCCCTCCCTCCCTCCCTTCCTTCTCTCTTTCTTTGTCTTTGTCTTTTTTCTGTAAAGGTCACATGCAGGTCTCAAGCCAAGAAAAGAATAAACTGAGTGACCTACATCCCTGATCGTGCATTGCACAAGTCTTACTTATCAGGCTTCACATCACGTATGGAAAAATACCCACAATATTTTACTAAGAGACAAAAACTAAAAAATACTGTTACATTTGCTGAGGTCTGAACTGATAAATAATTATTGTCTGTTGATACAGCACTGCCATACCTGGGTTGCAAAATGAGATAGAAGAAATTCAAACTCTTTGTTGCTATCTGGTGGACACATGGATTTTTAGAACTCAACTATGATAGCCCTGATGAATAATAAAATCTGGATTTTCCATTCAAGTTGTGGAACTGTCTTTATATTTTGGCCACATTGCTCATTATGATATAGTCAAATGAGTGCTTCTCCACACCTTAAACATTGCTATACAAACATGCTACCTTTCCCTGTACAAAGCTGCTTTTGAAAGAGGTACATGAAAATGAAAATACCAAAATGCAAACATTGAAAGTACAGTGGGTTTTTCCTGGTTTTACAGTTTTATCTTCAGCCCAAATCAGTTACGCTTTATACAAGCAACATACACTTCGCTGGTCTACTGTGGCCTAGCTGGATAAAGATGGCTGCCTCTTAGCTCAGATTGAAAAGAAGTGGAGCCTTTCAATGTTCCAGTGCAGCAAAGAAAAAAAAGCCAAGAAAAGGGTCAGAGACATAGGATATACATCAACCTTTCTTCCATTCATGTGCCAGTTAGAAACAATTTATATGATGCCATGGCAGAATGCTAAAAGAGGGGAAAACTAAGTATGGAAATTCCAATCAATAAACTCCTATCTACTGGCACCATAGTACTAACATATTAAAGGTGATCCCAGTAATTACATCCAAGCATCATGTACACATATGAGGGGCTAGCATAACTTTATGAACAGGTGAGCAGACCATTCTTCCTAACAACATCCAGGGCTGTTGCCCATATGGGTCCCAAGAGATGTTCCAGAACAAAAAAAGAAAAGACATAACGTTGGAGTAGCAAAAAGTATCCAATGAAAACTCTCAGTCTTTACCTCTAGAGCAGCAACTGCTGTGCCAGCAATGTAGTATCAATGATACAGCACATACTCTGGATACACAATGCCCCATATTCAGTCATCCTTAGCTTAAAGAGCTTTCGGTGGTAAAAGTCAAGAAGAAGTACCCTTGAGACTTGGAGAGCTGCTGCCGGCCAAACGAGGCAGTGCTTAACTCTAAGGCAGCTTCACATATTCAGCTAGAGACAATGACACAACTTGCCCCAAGATATGATGTGCCGTTTGTCTCTATCTTGCCCTGAATGCCTCACATTCTGCAGTGCGCTGCACTGAGGGGGTCTATGAGCAGATCACACGTAAAATGCAGTTACTTACAGAATGGCTATTGAATTGTATGGAGTGTATCCTGTGTCTGAAGGCTTCATGGATACTACTACGTACTAAATTATATCAGCCCCTCTTCCTGCTTTACATGAACTCAGAATGTTGGGAGACAAAGCCCACACTGTGTGACTATGCTGCAACTGTATTGAGCTGTACATTTTCACTTTCTTGAAGCTGTAATTACATTAATGAATTAATTCCCTTATAGTCCTTTAGACCTTCTAAAACTGTGAATTTTCTTCCATGGCTGCCTATATTAAAATCAAAACTTTGAAAGGGGACATCTAGGCCATTAAATCCAATTCCCCCACTCAGGGCAGGGATTCAGAAAAGGAAGTATGTGAACCCAGTGTCCTTTTGAAGGTGTTGACCATAGTTTGAGCAAGATGGCTATTCCCTCATCTCCCAGAGCTCTAAACCCACTAGAGACCACTGTCTTGTAGTCTTCTTGCAGGGAGCAACTGTCTGGAGCACTTGTGGGTGATCTCAAGTCCTCTCCTTGTCCAGAAAGGAATTATGAAGAGCTGGTTAACTTGCCAGCTCTTCATTCCGCCTCAGTCTTCAGTTTGCTATTTCTTCCCTGGAAGTCCCAGGGCAGGGATTCAGATTAAAGCCTCCAAGACAGATGTTCTCTAGTCTCTGCTTGAACACATCCAGTAAAAAGGAGCCTATCACCAGTTTTGGCAATTGGTTCTACCATCCAACTGTTCTTATTATTCAGAAGGATTTTTTCCTAACATTCAGTCATAATCTATCCTTCTATAATGTAAAGCTTTTATACTTTTTGTCCTGCACTCTGAAGCAATCAAGAAGGGGTCTTCACTTTCCTCTTGGGACTTTATTTAAGGTATTTGAACTATGCTGTCCCACACCCACTCAGACTTCTCAGACTAAGTATTTTCTTCTCCTTCACTCTCCCTAAATAGGGCTTAGTTGCAGTTCTCTGGCCATCTTCATTGTACTTCTCTGAATTTCTTCATAAAATATGATGCCTGGAGCAGGATAGAGAACTTGAGATGGTACCTGATAAAAGAAGAATAAAGTTCAATTATTATTATTTTCTGTAATTTGAAAACTGTACTTCTGTTAATGCAGCCTAAGATGGAATTAACTTTTTTTGCAGCTACATTGCACTGCTGCTCATAATCACTTTGTAATCAACTACTATTTCAAAATCTTTTTTCACAAATATTATTACCAAGCCAGGCATTGCCCATCCTGTGCCTGGGCATTATATCTCTGTTTCTAAATGAAAAAGTTACATTGATTCTGTTAACTTTTATCCTATTATTTTTGCCCATTTCTCTAACTTATTGCAGTCATTTAGTTAGCTTGTTAGATTTATATTCTGCCTTTCCTCCAAAAGTTCAAGGTGACTCAGATGGGGATCTCCCTTCATTTTATCCCTGCAACAACAACAATCACCTTGTGAGATACAATGGTTTGTGAGAGACCGACTGGCCCAAAGTCATCCAATCAATTTCCATGGCTGAAGGTAGACATGAACCTGGATCTCCATTGTCCTAGTTAACACCTCAACCACTGCATCACGCTGTTGTGGTATGATCTTAGCTACACCTATTAGATATCCAATTTGTAGATTTCTATAATCTGCAAATTTGGCAAGCTTTCCCTTCAGCTCTTCATCCAAATCATTTATACAAGCATTGAGAAATAGAGTCAGTTTGGTGTGGGGGTTAAAACACCAGGCTAGAAACCAGAAGACCTGAATTCTAGTCCCACCTTAGGCACAAAGCCAGCTGGGTGATTTTGGGCCAATCACTCACTGTCATCCCTAGGAAGAAGGCAATGGCAACCCACTTCTGAAAAACCTTGCCAAGAAAACTGCAGGGACTTGTCCAGGCAGTCACCAGGAGTCAAAAACTGACTTGAAGGCAATGAATGAATGAATGAATGAATGAATGAATGAATGAATGAATGAATGAATGAATCTGTCTGAATATGATTTTTAAGCCAGCTATGTATCTGCTTCTCAGCAGCATCTGCAGGTGATTAAAACAGGCAGTACACAGGTGGTTGTGGCATTGCAATCAAAGCCCAGTCCTATTACGATATTCATTGAAATCACACACACATACGAAGAAGCAGAGCTTTGATCTTACCTGTTTTGGCACCTGCCAATGCTGCTTTTTTTGGGGGGAAACGTTGTTAAATGTGTCAGAAAACGACAGACACGGGTTCGGTTATCCAGTAGACAGAAGTTTTTATTGGGCACGTTTGCAAAGGTGGGTCCCTCCCGCAGCAATGGAGGAACCCCGAAGCAAGGTCTGACAGGTTTTTATACCCCCTATCTGTCCTCCCCCTCCTACGAGGGCTTGGCTCACAATCTCACCTTTTTTACCGCCCCGGAGCGCCGCTAATTAACCGCAAAACCGCAGACATTCCACTTTCCGAATCCAATCAGCGCAATACACATTCCAATCCCCACTTGACCCGACAGCCGCCCCCTGCCGTTTCTCTTCACTCTGGTGCGAACGTGCCTCTTGCCTGCAGTCTTTCCTCCCTCCTGCCGTTCCTCTCCACTCTGGTGCGAGTGTGCCTTCTGCCCATCCTCCCTCCTGCCGTCCCCCCAAGGCTGCCCCATGGTGCACAGCGCGCGCCCCTAGCAAACATGGTTCGTTTGAGGCCCTCACTTCTCCCTGCCTTCTCACAATCCCCCCTTTTTCTTTTCACGCCTCTGTTGGGCCTCAAACCTGACTAACAGGATTGCTCCCTTGTCCCGGACCCGGGGCTTCACACACTGGGACAGGTAATTCCCACAAGCAGGGAGGCATTGCATTAGGCAACATACTAGGACCAGTAAGGCAATGAAGCCAATGGCTAGTACAGAAAGTTGTTTTAACCAAGCAAAGTTAGGTAACCAACTAGTGAGCCACGACCAATTCCATCCCTCTGGATCCTCGGATATGCGAGAGGCTAAGGTCTTCAACTTGGCTAGTTTTGCTTCAATATAATTCTCATTGTTGGTTAGGTTAAAGCAACAAAGACCTTGAAAAGATTCACAGCCTTGTCCTGCCCTTAATAGGAGATAGTCTATAGCTATCCGATTTTGAATGACCACCCTCCTGATCTCAGTGACTTCTTCAGTGAGGGCTGCAATGAGAGAGGATGTAAGGTTGACACTTTTAGCCAGGAGGCAGGCCACCTTCCTTAGGTCCAGGTAAGTTCTTCCGCTTAGTGCAGGAACCCCTACTAAGGAGAGGGCCAGAGCCATGGCTTCTGTTTTGGACAAGAGTGTCACATCACTCTCACAATCAGATGGCAGCTCCCTTTTTCTTTTTTTCTTTTGATGGGTGCGCTTGCATTGGAGGCAGGGCATATAGAGAGGTCAGGCGCCCTATGGCACAAGGGCCCCTGAACTATAGGCTGGAACATAGGTGTAAGCTTCATGTCCACATAACAAAAAGAAACCTTTAGGTAGGTATAGAGGGGTTGAGGCGTAAGGGATATTATAGACCCCTCCACAAGTGAAAGCAGGACCTTTTGAGGGCAATGGGGGGTACGGTTCTGGGTATTGTTGAAATATACACATTGAGTTGCATTGGTTATCCCCAAGAGATTTAGAGCCATTTGCCTTTGATTAGTCCAGGGTCTTGGTATGGGAGAAGACCCAAAATGATAGAACATCCCCCCCCTCCCACGGGGATCATCCCCAGTGATCAAAGCTGTCTGTGCCAATTCTACGCCTTTATGTTGGTCATCTCCTCCCCTGCCTTAGTTCAGTTCCTTTTAAGTTTTACTTTGAGTCCGTCTCCCGGTTGGGCAGTCCATGGTCGGGCCCCTGTCAGGTCCGAACCGCTGATTCAGTTGTCAGGAGAACTTGGTATGGTCCCTCCCAAGACGGCTTCAGCTTCTCATCCTTCCACGTCTTTATCAGGACCCAATCCTCTGGCTTGTGGGGGTGTTGGTCTTTCAGCAAGGGGGCCGTTGAGCGAGGAGTCCCTGTTTTCTTAGAGACAAGAGAGATTGTGACAGTACCAAGAGATACTTTCTCAGGAAGGCATCCTTTAGCTCAGGGATAGGCTCTCCCATTGGAGCCAGGAAAGGTCTTCCCATCATCAGCTCGAATGGGGAGACCCCCACATCCTTGCGAGGGGCTGTCCGCATTCGAAGCAGGGCAACCGGAAGTGTCTTTGTCCAAGGTAGCCCTGTTTCCAGCCCCAGTTTGGTGAGATGTTGCTTCAACACCCCGTTGGCCCTTCCCACAGCTTTACAGTGTCTACCAAAGCCTGCACCCCCCGTGAGACCCTTCGTGCAGTTTCTCCACCATCCCCCTCATGTCAGCACGGCTCACTACTGGGGTCCCCTCAATTATAACCCAATGACCTGCTTCCTCCCTGCAACCTTCCCTTTCCAGCAGCTGTGAGTAAACCCCGTTCCAGCCAAATTTTCCCGAAAGTGTGCACTACTCCCCAGGCATATCGCGAGTCTGTGTAGACGGTGAGGGACACTCCCTTTCCCAACTCTAGTGCCCGTTTCAAAGCGTGCACTTCACACAGCTGAGCCGACCAGTCCGCTGGTAGTGCCCCCTTCTCTATTGTCTCTCCCTCCGCCGTCACTATCGCATATCCTGACTTCCTTTGTCCCTGCTCTACTCGGCTAGACCCATCCACAAACCAGACCTCACCCTCCTCCAGCGGGACCGCCTGCAGGTCCTCCCGGGTCTTTGTTTGCAGCTGCAACAGGGTGGAGCACTCGTGCTCCGCCGGCTCCCATTCTTTCCGCTCCCCGCAAGAAACTCCGCTGGGTTCAAATTCCTGTCTGTTCCTACCACCACATCAGGACTTATCCGGAGAACTGTCTCATATTTCAACATCCTTCCTTCTGTCATCCAAGCAGCCGCCTGCTGACTAAGCACACTTAAGATCTGATGGGGTGAATGGACAATCACGGGGCTCCCAAAAGTGAGTTTTTTCCCTTCTGTCACTAGCACAGCAGCGGCAGCCACTGCCTGCACACAAGTCGGCCATCCCCTCACCACTGGTTCTAGGGCTTTGCTCAGGAAGGCCACTGGTTGATATTTCCCAGCCCGTCTCTGAGTCAGCACTCCAATGGCAGTTCCCCCATGGGCTGTAACGTATAGGTGAAAGGGGGGCCAAGTTCGGTAGAGCCAGAGCCGGGGCCGTCACCAGGCTCCTTCGTAATTCACCCAACTTCTCTGTGTCCCCGTCTGTCCATTCTACCCTGTCAGATGATCCTTTCAACTTCTCATACAGAAACTGAGCCTTGCTCATGTACTCATCTATCCATAGCCGGCAATATCCTACTAGACCCAGAAACCGCCGCACCTCCGTTTTAGTATGAGGGGGCTTCAACTGCATTATCCCCTGTATCCGAGAAGGATCAATCAACTTCTCGCCCTTCCGGAGTACATGTCCTAAATACTTGACCTCCCTTTCCACAAATTGGACCTTCCCTTTTGACACCTTCAATCCTTCCTCAGCCAACCAGTTCAATAAAGCCACTGAGTCTTCTCTCACCTTTACTTCCTTCTCTCCAGACACCAACAAATCATCCACATACTGCAGCACCCGAGAACCCCCAGGGGCCCGGAACCCCTGGAGTTTCTCTTCCAATGCCTGTCCAAACAAGAGAGGGCTCTCGGTGTACCCCTGGGGCAGCACCGTCCATCTCAGTTGTTGCTTCAGCCCACGCCTCCCATCCCGGGACAGCGGGTATTGGGCTTGCCGCAAACCCGTCACCCCTGGTTTCAAGGGGATGCTAATTGGGGCTATGCGAAACCGCCCCGCCCCCCCCTCCCCTCCCTCAGGGTTCACAACCTCCACGTCCGCCTCTCGCAACAAACACATCCTTTCTGCCTGTTCCACATTCCACAGCTCTACTACTAGACTACCCATTAGATCCCTTCCCAGCAAGTTCACTCTCGCCTGTGGGATCAGTAATACATCTGCAGTTACCTCCTTCCCATTCCACTCCAGTCTCACTCCCTCCAGTACGTCTGCCTTGACCGGAGAGCCTCCCACCCCCATCACCGATACCGACGTGCCCCGGGATTTCGCAATCCCTGGGATCGGTTGGCACAGCGATGTTCGAGAGGCTCCGGTGTCCACGAGGAACTGCTGTTCCTCGCCGGTGGGACCCACCGTGATGTTTACCAAGGGTTCCCCGTGGGTCCCGGTTGGGGAACCATGAAACACATAGTCGTACAGGGGTAAACTCCTCTCATGTTCTCCCGATGTTCAGCATTATTGGGATCCCAATTTGGGTCTGCCAGAGGGAATTTAGTATCTGCGGCCAGGGCATTTGGGACATTTGCATTCCTTTGCTCCCAAGCCCCGAGCGCAGCTCGCCGAATCTGGCCCCTCTCTTCTGGCGTATAGAGGTGGGCTAAAATGTAATTCAGTTCCCCCAGGAGTATTCCACCGGGCCGAGAAAAAGTTCCAATTGTTCGGCGGCAGTATGGGCGTTCTCTTGCATACGAGGGAGGGTCCTTTTAATTCCCTCAACTCACTGGGTTTGATGGGAACCGTTACGTAACTGGTGACGGCCACCCCCTGTGCGTTCGTTCCGTTCGGGACTTCCCGGACGGGGAAGGCACTGGCCAACCTTAGACTAAAGGGCACGTTCTGAATGTCTTGGTTCAGCTGGTCCAGCTCTTTCCGCAGCCCGGGATAGGGTGGGGGCGCCGGAGGGGGAGCGATAGGAAGAGGAGGAGGAGGAGGAGGTGGCGGCCCCCATTGAGGTCTAGTCAGCCAGAGGTCCTCCTCATCCTCCTGTTCTTTTTGGACAAAAATTTTGGCTAACTTGGGTCGAGGCCCCTCCCAATGAACATGGAACCAGACTTCCACATAGGGTTCCTGTGTTAACATTTTATGCTCCACAATGTAGTTTTTTAGTTGGGTCACCCAGTAATTACTGGGGATTCCAATGGTAGGGGAATTCGGGGTCCACTAGTGGATATTTTCGCCATTCTTTAGTGCACAAAGTTATCATGGTCGGTTTTTCCAGACCCCTGGTGAATGGACACAACCAGGGTGTCTCCCACTGTTGCAACAATTGTCCTAATGGAGAATCCGTGGGGATTCCCCCTACTGCGTTTTTCCCATTGGCCCCTGGCCTTACACTCTTACTCTGCGCCTTACCCATCCTTCCTGACTACGTTTCCCACCTTACAGAAGGTCCCGGACTCTTCTGTCCCCTTGCGGCGTCCAACGCCTCGTAACCACGCTAATCTCCCCGAGATTATGGGTAGGCTGTACTCACCAGACCTCCCGGAGGTCTCCTCGTCGGCCGACTTCCTCTTTACTTCTGTCTGACTGGCGATTGGAGTCCCGTCCTGGACCCGACTCCGGGGAAAACGGGAGACACCTCAACGGGGTGTTACGGCCGATTACTCACCGGTTCCCCACAGTCCGGTCCACGTCGAGGACTCCTGGCTGGCTCGCCAATTTTGTCAGAAAACGACAGACACGGGTTCGGTTATCCAGTAGACAGAAGTTTTTATTGGGCACGTTTGCAAAGGTGGGTCCCTCCCGCAGCAATGGAGGAACCCCGAAGCAAGGTCTGACAGGTTTTTATACCCCCTATCTGTCCTCCCCCTCCTACGAGGGCTTGGCTCACAATCTCACCTTTTTTACCGCCCCGGAGCGCCGCTAATTAACCGCAAAACCGCAGGCATTCCACTTTCCGAATCCAATCAGCGCAATACACATTCCAATCCCCACTTGACCCGACAGCCACCCCCTGCCGTTTCTCTTCACTCTGGTGCGAACGTGCCTCTTGCCTGCAGTCTTTCCTCCCTCCTGCCGTTCCTCTCCACTCTGGTGCGAGTGTGCCTTCTGCCCATCCTCCCTCCTGCCGTCCCCCCAAGGCTGCCCCATGGTGCACAGCGCTCTCCCCTAGCAAACATGGTTCGTTTGAGGCCCTCACTTCTCCCTGCCTTCTCACAAATGCTTTGCTGAAATCAAGCTATATTACAGCCACAACCTGGTAAAAGAGTACCATAATGAAATAAAATTAGCCCAATGAGAGCTGTTTTGAGAAATCCATGCTCATTTCTGGTAATTACTACATTGTTTCCCTGTGCTTACACCTTGATCTCTTCATGAGCTATTCTACAACTTTCCCAGGATTTCTGAAAGATAATACATAAAGATTTGGCATGGTGATCAGCAATTTCCTTCAGTATCCTTGCATGCAATTCATCTGGCCCTGGAGACTTAAATTCTTTCAAATTGAGTTTCTATCCCCCCACTTCAGTTCTGCCCTTTCATTTTTCTGTTCACAATTGCCTGATGGAACACATATCCTGTTATTGGAGACCACTGAACCAATAAGAACAGTTGACGATCTCTGCCTTTTTAAATTGTCTGTTAGCATTTTCCTGTTCTCCTTGAGAAGGTGATATAGTGGCTATTTTCTGTTCCTTTTATTTGAGCTCTTTATTTGATGCCTTTGTTGTTCTTATCCTTTAGCAATTTCGGCTCATTTTTTAAAAAGAGGATTTACACTGGAGCAAAAGGTAGGGCAATAGTTACACGAGAAGACCAAAAATGTATAAACAGGGGCAGAATGTGGAACAGTATTTAAATTATAATATCAAATGAACTCTGCTCTGTTATTAATTCCAAGATTTCAAAGGACTATACATGATACCATAATGAAGTGGCTTTAAAATATATGTGAATCCAAAAGGAATTTGAGGCAACCATAGTTACCCTTGAGACCAGGGGCATTTGTGGGGTGGAGTCAAAAAAGTCAAGATACCAACCCATGTTCCCTTTAAGTCAGGGAAGCAGATGCATAAATCAGAGAAACCCTGGGGCAGGGACTAGTGTTTTTCAAAAAAAAGTACATAACATACGTTTCATTTATAAGACCCCAACACTATATAAAAAAATGAGGTTATGTATTTTATTCAACAGAAAATATATTTTACATAAAATATATGAATAGACATCAAAACAATATTAAAAAGGAACTTTAAATAAGAATACCTGAAGAGTCTTCCCTCCCTCTTTGTCTCCTTTGCTTTCCCCTTTGGCTTTTCTTTCTTGCTGCTGCTCAATCCCATCTTTAGCCTGGAGCCTACCAGAAGTCCATGTGCTTTGGCCTAGCTCCCAGTCAAAAAAGGCTTCCTTCTTCCTCTTTCTCTGTCTCCCCTTCTCTCTCTCTCTCTCTCTCTCTCTGTCTCTCTCTTTCCTCCCCCTCCTCCTCCTCTGGAAAAACACACTTCACTAGTATGTCATCTCTGACAGTGAGCAGGAGACTGAGTTTCATACACAGGCATGCAACGGCTGCTAGGCACTGCACATGCTCATAGCTTAAAGAGAGCACTGATGGCAGCCATGACACATGTAGAAAAGGGTGGTCATGCAGCATGGCTACCATCTTGACTTTGATCTTGGTTGGACAGGAAGAAAAGGATGATGGTGATACACTGTCAGACTAGGCAGACAGTAGAATTGCCATGCTTTGTTTATTCGTTTTTTTCTGAGGCAGCCATGCTATGTCAAAACCAATCATTTGTATTTTCTATTTTTCACGTGGTGTTCTTTCCTTGCTCAGACTGAGGAAATTCAGAAGCTTTTCAAAAGAACAGAAGGATATTCATTCTCCATAGATGGATGGGATTGATGTTTATTAGTTGTTCAACGGCCCCTGCTTTGTTTTGTTTTGTTGATATTGCTGTCTATTAGATTATTTTAGTCTGGGCTGTCTGTTTGATTTAATGTTTTTAACTGTTTTTATGTTTTCTCTAGTTTTGTACACGGCCCAGAGTTCTCTAGTTTTATACACCACCCAAAGTTTTGCACACGGCCCAGAGTTGGGCAGCCAATAAATTTACATACATGGCCTGGGGTGGGGAGGGTATACTTCAAGCAGGGGGATGGCTAGCCCCATAGTGGCCAGCTGTCTGCAGCCTGATTTTCCATCTTCTTGGATTTTCCTTTTTTAGTATTGTTTTAATGCTGGATACATTTGTGTTTTAGATATATTTATAGTTTTTAATGTTTTTTGTAAGTTGGCCAGAGTCCCCTATTGTGGGGGAGATGGGCAGGGGAGAAATCCAACAAACAAACAAACAAACAAACAAAATACAGGAAGGAAGGAAGGAAGGAAGGAAGGAAGGAAGGAAGGAAGGAAGGAAGGAAGGAAGGAAGGAAGGAAGGAAGGAAGGAAGGAAGGAAGGAAGGAATAAATTAGATGTTGCTACTCATACAATTACTTTTCTGCCTTTTTTAGAAAGGATATGGTTTTGGTGTGGGCAGTGATGCATCCAGGAAGTGAATTTATCAGAGTTTACATGTGTTCCTGTTACTCTTGCTAATGGATGGTTCTATTTTATCAGCCCATTTATTTCTAGTTCTTTTATATCTTTCAAAATATAATCATGAAAGAGTTTTATCATTATTTAAAGCATTTTAAACTTAAATAAGTGATCATATAGCACCATTTCAAATGTAACCTGAATTTCATATGGCCACTCAGGTCAATTAAACCTGCTGTATCCACAGTAATTCTACAACAACTTCTACAGTTGTGGTTGGAACAGAGCAAGATAGACATGCAGCAAAAAAAGAAAAGAAAAAGAAAAAAAGAAAAAGAAAAAAGGCGGTATCCCCTGTTATTGTGGAATATCAAACACAATGGCACTTGCAGCTTATATCATGGAAGAACAATGAAGAATATTTTCTAATTTAATGAGGGCCAGTGATAGTTGCTGAAGGCTTTAATAATAATGCTATCACATAGCCATACTGAGATGTATATCCATGCTCTTCTCAGAAAAGGCCAAGCAGGCTGGGGAATTCTGGGAGCTTACGTCCATACATCTGGAAGTTGCCCAGGTTGGGAAACATTGTTTTGGAGGGTGAATGAATGAATGAATGAATGAATGAATGAATGAATGAATGAATGAATGAATGAGTTTAGCCTTACCATGACATAAGAATAAGGTATCTGTTTCAGGCAGCAGATACTTGAAGGGTGTGTAGTATCACTGTCTCCCCAGCTATTACCCTCATATTCCCATTTTCACAGTTAGCACCGTGCTGGTAGCAATGCTTCCTTGTTGTTGCTGGCTGGCTATCTCACCTACTCATATTTTCATAATAGAGAGCACCACTGAGATAATTCCCCAACTGAAAGAGGAGGCCAAGAGACAGCTAATCCAGGCAGATAATTCAATAGACATCATACACCAACTGGTCACTGCTCTCATAATGCACTGTTGCACCACTGTTCCAGCTAAATTGAGAGGGTTAGTAATAGTCACCAGATAGAATTGTGACCAAGAGCTGGTGGCTTTAGAGGAAAGGGCTGTGTGCCTTATAGATTGTCCAGGGCCATCTAAACTAGCCTGCTATCCTTGGGTACAAATTGGAGGTGCTAACCCAGTGTTGTCCAAACTTGGCCACTTTAAGATGAGTGGACTTCAACTCCCAGAATTCCCCAGCCAGCCATGCTGGCTGGGGAATTCTGGGAGTTGACGTCCACTCATCTTAAAGTGGCCAAGTTTGGACAACATTGTGCTAACCCATCATTAGCATTGAATAAAAGCTCAGCTACAGGTCCAGTATGATTTGGAAGGGAGGGACACCACTCTGCCCTTCTCTTCTGGAAGCAAAAGAACCAGGAGTTGTTCTTTGCAGACCACTGGCTTTATGCCCTTATCCCTGAAGGCATTAGCTGCCGCTGGAGAAAAATCAACTGATCATCCCTGATGATAGCTAGCGGGATGGATGATGGCCTCCTTAGCAAACTGTTTGGATCGAGCAAATTGCAACAATAGCTCTATCTCTTTTATATTTTGTACGGTATGTTCACACACCCTAAAACTATGAATAAATCATTAACTTGCTACTCTTGCACACCAGATCCCTCAGCTTGCTTCACAGCACAATATCTGCTTTCTTTCTTTCATTTTTCTTGCAACACCAGCAAAGATTGAACTAATATTTAATTTGTTGCTAGCCACAAGTTACTGCAAGGCCTTTGTGCCATAATTTACCCTGGGAGACGAAGCTGATGTGTTACTCCCTAAAGAGCATGGGGATAAGAAATGTTTGAGGTACTGTTAGGTTTCTGAAAACTTAGGCAGACATTTGGATACAGTGACAGATGAGTTAAAAAAAAAAAGGAGGGGAGCATGCTGAAATCAATCATTAAGGACATATTTTATACACATCTTTAAGCTCAGAAACAGGATACATCTATGAATTGTGGGATTAGAGGGCATCTCTAAGGAAATCCAAATCTTGCCATTGTAGGAGATCCTCTGCTGTAGCATCTATGGTAGGTAGCCAGGTCATTCATCCTCTGTCATCTCACATTAAAATGAATCCAACATTTTCCAAGACAGTTTAACAGCTTGTACAGTCAGAAAGGTCCTTCCTCTTGATGAACGTTTCAAAATCCTTTCTTGTCATTTGAACCCTTTGCTTTGGGCTGTACCACCCGGAGCAACAGAACACAAAACTGTCTCATCATCTCTGTGGCCATTCCATGAATAAGTTCCTTAAGGCAGGGAACTATCACTTTCATTTATCTGCTTTTTCTATAAATACATTTATCAGTGACCAATATAATGTACTTATGTATCTCAGTGCATTCCTGCAGGCTTGTACACACTCATTTCCCTCTGGCAAATGTCTCTCTTCAATTCTCTTCCCTCTTCCTTTCAATGTGTGCTGTCCTGTTTGTCCCTTGTCTGTCTTTTCTCATTCCTATTTAAGAATTTTCAGGGAGGCATCACAAAAAGAAAGATTACTTGACAGCCAGCCTCCTGTCAACACCCATTATCTCCAAGAATGCAGCTAGCATTCAGCAGCCCTCTCCATAACAAGTTACCAACGGAGAGAAAAATGTCCACATGCTGGGAAGTCTCAAATGGGTTATTTGGATGGTCACTTCCTCAGAGGTGTGACTCTCACTGATCAACTGTGTGAGGGATATCACAAGGACTCATCGCTAGAGGGGACAGGGAAGAACTCTGACAGCCCACATCCCATGTGTGGGATAAAATAAGAGCTTGCTTTAGAGAGGAGGTTTTGTTTAGAAGAGATTACAGTTACCCATTAGAGAGCCTGTTCTAGTCCCATCTTAGGCACGAAACCAGCTGGGTGACTTTGGGCTAGTCTCTCTCTCTCTCTCAGCCCTAGGAAGGAGACCATGGCAAACCACTTCTGAAAATGATTGATTGATGTGCTATCAAGTTGTTTTTGACTCTTAGTGACCTTTAGACTCATAGATTTTCTCCTTGACGATCTATCCCTAACCTGTTCTTTCAAATCTCCCAGCAGTGCACTCATCACCACTGTAATTGAGTCCATCCACCTTGCTGCTGGTTGTCCTCTTCTCTTTCCTTCCACCTTTCCCAGCATTAGAGCCTTTTCCAGAGAGCTGCATCTTTGTGTAATATGTCCAAAGTAGGATAATTTGAGCCTGGTCATTTGTGCCTGATTATGCTTCTGGACTTCTGAAAATGCTGCTGAGAAAACTGCAGGGACTCATCTGGGCAGTTACCAGAAGTCAACACAGACTTGAAGGTACACATGCACACACACACACACACACACACACACACACACAAAACCAGTTACCCATTAGTCCTGGGATAGCCAGAGAGATTGGTTAATGGAAGCCTGAAGATTTTGGGAAAATAGCTACTGAAAAAAAGATCTGGCTTTTTGTTAAACTAGGCACTATATTTATTTCCAAGTTCTTTAAACTGAGAAAAACTGTAACTAAACTAAAACCAAGCCAATTCTTTAAGAACTTGCTCAGAAATTGAAAATGTATTTATATGTCACTATAGAACCTGAATTAGAACATAAATATTTATAATTTAAATGACAGGTACAAAATTAGGCTTTGAATAATGAAGCATGAGCTAGTATAAGTAGTTTCTAGGACAATGTTGGGTTGATCTTGGTTTCTGTACTATTATAGTAAGAACCAAAAAACAGCAGAATAAGAGTGCAATCTGTGGGGATTGAATTGAATTGAATTGAATTGATATTAAGCATCCACATTTGCCATGAAGTATTTTAACTTTACAGAATAAAATTTACAGATTGTAGCCCATAGCCACAGTCAGATTATGACCATGTATTCTTAGAACTAAATCTAACTTAACTCAATAAGAAATGTCCCAAAGTAAATGGGGACATGATTATAGATTGTCTCACTAAATTAGACCTAATATGGTTCCAGTTCTCTTTAAAAAAATCTGCAGTACCATTTTTGAATAATGCTGTCTTCTGATCAGGCATAAAGCACCCTGGGCCAATTCCAAAAAAATAAGCCCAATCGTTTTTCCCCTGGGATGCATTTTTGAGAATGTATTAATATATCCATATGGGTGCTGGTAATTTATTATATAATC